>NW_004524917.1:3448-25281 GCF_000260255.1 Octodon degus
AAAAAAAAACTTTACTATTAAGCACTCATACAAAGGTCTGCTTTCTAGAACTTATAAAGAACTAAAAAATATTAGGTTCCCAAAATTTAAAGACCCAATTCAGAAATGGGCATCCAAGGTGAACACATACTTTTCAGAAGATGAAATTAAAGAAGTGAATAAATATATGTAAAAATGCTCATCACTATCCATCCATAAAATGCAAATTAAAACAACACTGCCCCACAAAGAATGGCTATCATAAAGAAGTCAACCAACAGCAAATGCTGCAGAGGCAGTGGGGAAAAGGGAACCCTTCTCCAGTGCTGGTGGGAATGCATACTGGTGCAACCATTATGGAAATCAGTGTGGAGACTCCTTAAGAAACTAGAAATGAAAATCCCATTCAAACCATCTATCCTCCTACTGGGAATTTTCCCAGAGGAACTGAAAACTTCATGTCATAGTGATATATGTTTACCTATGTTTATAGGAGCACAATTTGTGATCACCAAATCTTGGAAACAACCAAGATGCCCATCACATGAAGAATGGTTGAAAAAGATGTGATATTTTTATACAATGGAGAATTACTCAGCTATAAAGAATGATAAACTTGAAGCATTTATATTGAATTGGATCCCACTTGAAGATATGCTTATAAGTGAAATAAACCAGACACACATGTGTAAATATCATATAGTCTCCCTAGTATAATAACTCAAAAGAAGAAATACATATAGAAGGTATAACACAATTAAAAGGAAAGTGAGAACTTGAGATTTCAATAATGAGGAGAGGGCAAGGAGAATAGCTAGAAAATAGGACAGGGACAAAGCCATGCATTTCTATGCACAAGATGGGTAAGGCAATGATCATGAGAAACATCAGCATGCATTTAAAACTGTGGAAGGCTCAATAACTCCAGGCCTCCAATCCTATTGCAAGTGGGTTTCCAGGTTCTTCTTCCCCTACCTCTGCTGAGCTAAGCTCCTAATTCTTCTTACCCCGCCTATTTCCCATAAGTCTCCTGCTATGCCCTGGAGGTGGGACTTCCTGTCATAGCCCGGTTGCCTAGTTACACAAGCCTTTTACCTGCCGACGTCATTTCCCTATGCCTCCACTATATATACCCAGCACCTCCCCTGAATAATCGAGACTTGATCAGAATCCTGTGTTGTCTCCATTTCTCACCTCTCCTGTCCTTTGTCCCCTCCTCAATTCCCTGCTCCTCTCCCAGGTGACCTTCGTTGACTGACTCGCTGTTTCGGGACATGAAACTACCAGTTATTTGGGAGGATTCACACCCTGACTATACATGCTGATATCTGTGAACCAAGAAACTGTGCTGAAGATAGCAATGTGTAATAGAAGGGTCACGCTTGGAATATCTGTCATTCTGGTCTTCTAAATAGGTACTTCTTGTCATGACATCCCAATTATTACCATACTGTCTCACAAGTAAAAGTTTATTTGTTTTTTTTCTTTTAATGGGTAATAAATTTTTTAAAAAGTCACAAGGAAAAGAAAAAAATTCTCAGGAATGTTCTGCTATAATGCTGGATATGGTGAGATTTCTAAATTTCTGTGTAAAAATATGTAATTGTTTATTCATATTCTTTAAATATTTTTCATTTTTTAAATTTTTATCTCCATATTCTGTGGGAACTTAATGTTTAACATATCAATACTTGATGGAAAATACCTGTTCCATGTTATGCCCAAGATGTTTGATATTCAGACAGATAGTGAAGTTAAACCCAACTACATAAGATGTAGGGTAGTAATAAGCTTCTTTTCTGGATGGTTAACAACCTAAGTTTGCAGACCAAAAATTAGAGAACTAGAAGGACTGCAAGTACAGTCAACATTTTGACCCTAGGCTTTCAAGGACAGTGAAGACTCAGGACATAGGAAAACCTATACTGTAACATGATATAACTCAGTTGTGTCCTAAATTTTCTGATCAAGGAGATTATGGGGCCACAGAGCAATGTGATTGATGACATAGAGTGTACCAAATGAGAGTCATAGAGAAAAAAGAATTCTCTCAAGCTTTTTTTTCAGAACTGGGGATTGAACTCAGGCCCTTGCGCTTGCTAAGGAAGCGCTTATTTCACTGAGCCATCTCCCCAATACCTCTCTCCGGCTTTTACAGAGAAAAAATCGGTCAAGCAATGGCTGTAATTAATCCACATGGCTGACACTGACAAAGGATCTGCAAACTGTGGTACAGGGTTACAGGATTAATCCTGAGAGTACTTGACTAACCGTATCACATTCAAAAGTTACATTTCTTGTTATACAGGTCTTGCTTTATCTTGATCTTAACCATCCAGCAGAAAAATATAAAAACGAGGCATATAAAGTAAAGCCATATTAATATGCTGAGCTGTGAAAGGCTCAAGTCAACAACTACTGTGGATAACCCACTACTATTGTAGACTGCTGGACTGTGTTGGATTTTTTTGCTGAATTCATGCACCGATAGTATTTAGATGCCAATGGAATACTCATTTCTGACAGGACTAAACAAAAATAGTCAGTACAAAGGAAGGAGCATTTTTTATCTGTATATACAGAATAGTTAGGATAGATATACAGCTACTTTCACTCAATTCAGTGAGAAGAAAGATTTGTACTAATAGTGTTTGGACAGGATATCCTGTCTGCATCTTATAGTATGTATAACCACTAGGAAGATAACAATGTACAGTGTATTAATTATTGAAACTGTCCTAGTAAGCAGTTTTGAAACTGTCTCATTGATTTTTTTCTCAGTATAATAAAATAAAAATTTTTTTTAAAAAAAGTAAGACAGGAAAAAAAATTAAAAAAGAAAAAGATTTCATCCTTCGAGGCATAAGTCAGGAATATAAGAGAATTTGAATTTAGAAGGTTTATTTATTACAATTGGTTAATTAAGGGCTCAAAAATTAATTGATAAATATGTGCTAATTATCCAATAATTCAATAATATTCAGGTAATTGGATAATAACTAAGAAATTATCCAATAATTGGACAATATCCAGGTAATTGTGTAATTACCTGGAAAAGAGTCTTATAGTTATTTTTATGTACATATATTACTGGCTGAATCATAAAAGTTTCATGAATAAATGTGAAGAAATAAAAAAATTGATTATCTTTCACTTATTTTAAGTTCTGATTGATATAAACTGAAGTGAGCAGTTTATTTATTTTTTTTTAAATTTTATTCATTTATTTATTTATTAGAGAGAGAGAGAGAGAGAGAGAGAGAGAGAGAGAGAGAGAGAGAGAGTGTGGTGTGTGTGTGTGGCCAGCTCAGCCCACCAGGGGGCGGGGCTGGCTGGCATGTGGTGCTGGGGTATCGAACCACGGTCCCTGATGCTTTGCTAAGCTTGTTCTAAGTAGGTGCTTTAGACCACTGAGCCATCTCTCCAGCCCCATGAGCAGTTTATTTTATAAATAGAATATTTTAACACTAAAAAGTATATTTTTATGATACACATTTTAATATGTTGACATAATAAAACAATATGTATACTCTAATATATTCTATATATTATAACATTTTAGAACATATTTATTAAAATTACACATAATTTTATAGTTTTTAATTGGAATTTAAAAATGAAAATGAAGCAGGATTAATTTTCTCTCCAATACATTCTTCTTTCAGTGGGTAACATTTTAGAATAGGAAGTGACTTTGTCTCATATAAAATAAAACCATCCCAGCAAACCACCACAATGTTCCTTTTGAAAAATTTTTAATACACTGAATTTAGACTTTGCTGGTACTGTGCTAAGCAGTTGGTTCCTGCATGCAGACCATTGTTAGTCAGTTATGACAGCTGTGTATAGGGCTTACCAGACTTGGGATAGGTGGAGATCAGAAGGTCATCTGGCTGGGCCTCAAATGACTCCACTTGAGCCCACTGCTCAGCAATGCTCCAGAAGAGGGGGATGCCCTGAACATCCACTAGCTCTCTCCTGAACACATCCGGCTTGTTATCCATTGTCCAGACACTAAATTTTAAACACAATGAAGCTTTTGTCAAATTAAAATAACCTATCGTTTTAATATTATTATTATTACTCTAGCTTCAGCAACATC
Source organism: Octodon degus (assembly GCF_000260255.1). NCBI lineage: Eukaryota > Metazoa > Chordata > Mammalia > Rodentia > Octodontidae > Octodon > Octodon degus. The sequence continues at coordinate 7,530 of NW_004524917.1, forward strand.
AGATTCAGTACTGTGTGTTTGAATTAGCAGAAGAGAAAAGATAGAATCTAAGAATTCCCTGTGCGATTATTTTCATATTTGTTCTTTGAAGAGCACATAAAGGTAGATTTCATTTGGGTATTGATTCCAATTCTTAGAACAAAGATTTATGTGATTTGTGATAAGGTTGTTGCACATTAAGAATCATGTAAAGAATGTCCTAACTACAGTGCTGCTGATTCACTGAAGTGGAAACTTGAAGGAGCCCACAGTCTATGAGTCTTAAGTGTAAAATGAGACACAAACTAAAGAAACTCCTTCTTTTGAATGTCAGAGCTTCATGGAAAATTATTCTACTGAAATTATGTATCATAAGCCATAAGTGTGAAAGAAAATGTATGTGTAGGTTGAGGATTGATATAAACTGAAGCCTAGTGCTAGTAGAGAAACTAAATGACAAAAAAGGCAGAGCAAAGGAAAATACACTTGAGGAAAGAAAATTCTTGGAGATACTTTGGAGAACTTGCTCTGAAGAATTTCTATAAACTAATTTATCACTTAATGTCATTTTATTTCTCAGGAGAGCTGCAAATGATGGTACTTTTGTTTTCCTTTTGATTGTCATGGAAAAGCAGAAGAACTTGAAATATGTCTGAAAAAGTCCTATACCACCAAGATGAATAAGCTGCATAGGTGTGTCTTTAATTCAAGTTATAGTTGGAAAGTTCTAGAAGAACTGCTTAACAAGCTCATTTATAAATTTTCCTGAGGCATTCTGTCATCCTTACAACTTTTGCTCAAGAATTATGAAAATGAGACTATGGGAGTTAGCTTGCCAGTCTAAGTGCTTTTCTGGCAAGCACATGGACCAGGTTTCCATCCCCAGTACTGCATGCCATGCTGCCTGTGTCAAGTAGGCCACCAAAACTGGGAGTGGTGGCATGCACCTATAATTCCAGTACTTGGGAGGCTGAGACAGAAGGATCACTATAAGTCCAAGCTATAAAGTGAGACCATATACCAAATAAATAAATGATTAAAAAATTTTAAAAAGTAATTATGAAAATAAGTCTTTGAAATCAGGAGATAGAGTTGATTGTCCATAACTGCAAATTCTGCAGTCATGTATTCAACCGTGTGTGGATGCAAAGTGTGTACAACTCTGCTTTGTCATATTCCTTAGAGTAAAATAATTATTTACATATCATTTGAATTACATTAGGTGTTATAAGGAATCTAGAAGTGTTGTAAAGTATGGTTTTTACAATTATCAGGTAAGATAATTTTTGCAACTATCTTATGCAATTATCAGGTCATTTTATGTAGAGCAGTTGAGTATCTGCAGATTCTTGTGTCCCCTCAGGCACTAATGGATTTAAACTCATACCTTTTCTGAAATACAACCTTTTATCTTTCCTATTTTTCAAGTTCTTTAAACTCCAGTCCTCACTTGATTCAAATACTTTTAATTTTACAAGGACATATTACAAACAATTTATAAAATAGGCATTTCATCAACATTCAATTTATTTTGTAGCATGAAGATTTCATAAGACTCTCCCACATGGAATGCCTGAAGCTGTTCCAGCTCTTCACAAGCAGGCAACATCCCCAAACCTTTCCTTTCTCTTCCCATGAGCCATTTCTCAAGAGCTTGTAATCCACATGGTCAGGTTGAGCCACAGCAACAATCCCACTCCTGCAGTACCAAATTCTGTCTTAGTTACTCTTCTCTCTTGCTGGGACAAATACCTGACACCCAGGTATTAAAAGAAGGAAAGGTTTATTTAGCTCACAGTTACTGGAAATTTCAGGCTATACTCAGCTGGCTCCAACGCAGCCCAGCACATGGCAAAGAGCAACCTTTCATGGCAGTGGCAAGGCTGATGGAAAGCTGGCCTGTAAAAATCAGGCTGGAGAGGTTTCTGTTGGGAAGAAGGACTGCATTGGTTGTTAGACTCTAGGTCATTTTTGTTTAGACTTGGTGGAAAAGTTGTCTGCATTTTGCTTGTGTCCAGAGACTTTGCCTGAGAGTGAGTTTAAGCATGTTGGACTGATTAATCTTTCAAAAGGTATTTCAAAGCAGCGAAATATTGAGGCAGTGGCATGGTTGTTACTAGAGGCTTTTAACAAGATTTATGTTGAGAATGAAGAGCAAGGAGCCCAACAGGAGGATTTAAAATGTTGTGAGTTTGTCCAGAAAAGGAAGCTCCAATAAAGCTGTGGACTGCAAAAATAGAGCCGAGCAGATCTCTATATCCAGGAAGGAACAAAAGAATGCAAAGGAAGGCCGGAGGGCATCACAGGAGGCAGCAGGTCTCCACCCTTTGCAGTCTCAGAATTGCAGGTGTCAGGGAATTGGCCTTCCGGAAAAAGCTGCAGAGTCTCAGGTTCCAGAATGGCAGCAGTGACCACACTGGGTGCCTGAATGATGCTGGAGTGGAGAATTTATTCCTTGGAATCAGGGTCAGAGTGCTCAGTGATCCAGGCACCCAGCCCCTACAGTGAAGAGAGAGGAAAGCCTGGCTACTGCTCCAGCTGGCAGCAGACCTTGGCATCATCCACGTGGTGTTGGTTTCAGGCACATGCACAAAGCAGGAGTTCTGAGGTTAAGAAGGCTTCCATCTCATTTTCAGAAGAAGGTCTGGGAGGCCAGGTGGTGTGCCCCTGAGATGGCAGTGTGTAAAGCTGAGTGAGAAGCCTATTCAGTGGAAACCCCAGAAGTTTGGAAAAGCCAGGAACATGGATTATCTAAAGGAAAATGTAAGGAGGGAGCAAAGCCAGCCTAAGAGAGACCCCTTGGGAGCTACCACCATGAGTGCCATAGGGGCAGAGCCATGTAAGGACTTTGGAGCTCATGACTTATCACAGATTGCTTCGGATGTCTCACATGCAACTGCAACACTTAATGTTTTCCCTGCTGGATTTTGGACTTGTGTTGGTCCCAGTACTTGGTATCCTGCTGTGTGTACCTTTTGGAATGGCAGTATTTATCTTGTGCCATTGAATGTTGCAAGTGTTTAAGTTTTCATTTGTATAGGGGTTCATAGTTGAGAGTTTGGCTTTGATCTTGGACTTGGACTTTTCAGCAATGCTGAAACTGTTGGGACTTTGGCAACTCTTAGAGATGGACTGGAATGGCTTTTGCATAAAGGGATGAGCACGAGTCTTTGGGGGTCCAAGGGCAGATGTTATAGTTTGTGTATAGGTTTCCCCCAAAGCCTCATGCAGTCTTGGGATGGCTTCTGGAGTTTGTAATTGATTATTGTGAGTGTGGATGCTGTACCTGCTCTTGTGCAGGTAATTTACATTTCAATGTAAAGAGGGAAGAGAAGTTAGATGCTTGAGCTGCTGCTACCCCTCCCTTTTGCTCTTGCTCTTTGCCACCACCCTGAAAGGTTGCTCTCTGCCATGTGCCAGGCTGCTTTGGAGCCAGCTGAGTATGGGCTGAAACCTCTAGTAACTGTGAGCTAAATAAACCTTTTCTTCCTTAAAATTAAAAAAAAAAAAGTTTTCATAAGACAAACAGGATTATCCCCAGTACCAGAGCCTTACAATGGAGCAAATTTATAAACATATGTGATACTCCTCAAATACTTTTATGTTCTCCAAGACTGTTCATCTTCTACCCCTACCACAGATAAGCCTTTTATCAGGACTGTATCATGCAGGAAAAATAGTTTTAACATTTTAAAATGTTATTCATGACATGATTGTTTACATATGAACTTTTTAAAACTTCATTTTAATGAGAAAAAAGATAAAATAACATTGAAACAATTTCAAAAGAGGTTAGTAGGATGGTTAAAATAATTAATATATTGCATATTGTTGTCTTTCTAATAGTTATTCAGAAGACAAGATGCAGATATGCTATCTTGTCTAAACAATATTAATACAAACTTTTATTCTCAGTGAACTAAGAGAAAGTAGTTGCATATCTATCCTATCTCTTTTGTATACAGAAAACAATAGCTGCTCTAAAAAGCTATTGTTTCCTAAGCTAATTCATGTTTTTCATGGTCCTTTTTCCATAGTTCTTTTATTAAAAAAAGTACAAAATAGTAATAAAAAAGAAAAAAAATAGAAAGGGAACAGAATTTCACTAAACAAAATAATATGAATTCAACAATATTTGTTATATTGCATAGTGCTGTCTTCAAATTAGTTATTGAGATTGCCAGATATATTCATGAAAAAAAAAGAGAAAAAGAAAAAAGTTATAAGAAATTAAGACGTGAGAAAAAGAAAAAAGAAAAAAAATACACAATCATTGATCCTTTCCTGAAAGAGCAAATAAAATCTAGAGGGTACAATAGATACTTTGAAAATGGAATGAACCTGTTCAAAAGGAAAGAAATACTGAGATGAGTAGGAAGACAGGAGAGAGAGTGGGGGAAAGAGATATACCTATATAGGAAAGCAGGATTATTTGGACAATTAGGTTATCAGTTTCCCAGTTACCTCCCTTTTCTCCTTCTGTTGCCCAGTTTGACCTTTCCACAAGAAATATAATCATACCCTGTTTGGTGCTGAGGATAGTTGTGAAAGATGCTCTGATAATAAATCAAGTTTGTCACTGTGGAATATCACAGAGTTTATTCACACAATCTAAGACAGCTGTAAGTCACTGAGCATTTAACCTTAGGGAACCCTCACCCTATGTGTTTCCTCATGGTCTGAAAGATGACTACACAGTGCCTAACTGTAACTATCAGGCTGGGATAATACTCAGACTTCTTTAATCAAAATCAGATTGTTGCAGGCAGCCAAATTAGAAATATTATAGGCAGTTAGACAGGGTCAGGCCCTCAAGGAGACAAGATGGAAGACAAGGTGACCTTGCAACTTGGAAGAGACAGACACTCCCATATGGGCCACACCTCAAGACAAAAAGAGGAAACATAACTACATACTTCACTAGGGATGGGAATCAGGGATTGATATCCTAAATAGGTATCAATCACCTTGAAAGAGTCCAAATGAGTCTCAAGCCCAACCCCCAACAGGAAGAGACCCTGTCTTGTATTCATGCCCACTTGCTACCCGACTCACTTCCTCATTTGGTCCTGGATTTAACCAATTTTACCTGAGCAATGGTGCTTATGATCTCATTGGTTGAGCATAGCTTTGTCCCACCTCATGCCCTCAAGCGAGTTCCCATGTCTTCTCCACCACCTTAGACCTGCCTCACCACAGTTTTCCTCCATAAAAGTCCCTGGAAGAGACAACTCCTGGGGACAACCCGCTCAGGCCCCCCTCCATCCATCTCTTGGACAGGAGCTTTCTTGCCCTCAATAAATATATTCTGCTCATAACCTCCGTTTGTTCCTAAAATTCATTCTTCGGTTTTAGAACACACAAACTCATATAAGTCAGGTCTGGAGAGCATTTTTCCCTATGTCATTTGGAGGTTCCCTGTATCATTTGGAGCTCACCCACCCAAGATCTGTTTTTCTCCCTGTATCAAGATGTCTTAATTTTTTAAAGTTTTGTTTTCCTTCAAACATAAAAAGTATCAAAATGATACATATCATAAGGTATTATTATAATACAATGTGTAAGAAATATTTAATAATTCAATTATAAAAATTCAGTGGTGTATTGACTATCCTTATTCCTTTCCTCCTTTGCCTCATTAGCATTTATGTAGTTCATAATTCATCATGGTAGTCACAGCTTTTGACACATTCTAATAAGATGAATAATTGTTTTAAAGCTATCTGTGCTGATGAAGGCATTCTAGTACTAGATAATCCAGGGTAGTGGATTCCTGGAGGAAAAAGCTTTTGGAAGTTGCTTTTTATATTTATTCATTCCAGTACTGTTTAGGAGACGCTAAATCACTTTGCCTCACCTAATGAAAATAGCTTTGGTCTCCTCCTCACAGCTTGTGTGAGCATTGGCATTTTGGGAAATCACAGCTTTCCCAGTCATGCTCTTACTATGCAAGGAGACACTGAGAAACATGGAAAGTGTACAGCAATTCCTTAACTTTCTTTGTTTCATAGAACTAGAACTATTTTTAAGTCATACATACTCATATGAGGTGAAAACCATTCTCTTGTGAGTGTGTATCTTTGGCTACTAAACTATAGATTATCCAATATCAAAATCAGGCTGTGATTTACATTTTACACTGAAAATATGAACCCAGAAGATGAAATGTCAAGTGTGATAATTTGACACTTTCAAGAGATCACATGATGGTACATTTTCATTGCACATATATGCACACCAGACATATTGATCAGCAGGCTTGTTTTTAACATTTAAGTGTTAAAAGTTTTTATGTTTTAAAGTATATTTTCTATGTAATGTGACAGATAGCACCACTCATTGTAAGGCACTATGCCATGTTAATTTTTGTAAATTCTGCTCTCACCAAATGCAGTTAAGTGTTTCATATAAAAGTAAATTAATATATGTCTCAAAATCTAACAATATGCCAATAAAGATTCCAAAAAGATATAGCTCAAGACACTAGAGAATGATGACAGCTGTATGGGCCTGTTCCCTTCTTTCTTGACACTGCAACTTAAGCAGAAGTTTATAACTGATGCATAGATTCAGATGTGTCAGTCCAGGAATAAATAGGTGGTTCTAAGGAAAAAACATGAGGATGCAAGCAGATAAGAGCTGCTCCAGTTATCATGTCTGGGGAAGAGGACTAGAGAAACACTGAAGAGGAAGAAGCCAAGGGCCAGACATCTTCCTCACGTTTACCCTTGTGACACACCTATTCCAACTATGTCTTCTCTTCAGTAGGAATTCACCAATGAATTATCCCACCAATGAATTAACTCTTTAATAAATCTAGTCCTTTCACAATTTAATAAACTCTTCAGGATTTTTCCAATCTAGACAAGGTGATAATGGAGATGAACTAGCACAAGTCCATCCCATGTCAATTTAACATTTAATCATATCTTTTACCTTACTTAATCTCTGAGCAAAAGACATATTTCTGTGTAAAATTCTGTAGCTATCTTTTTGACAACTGAAAATTACTCTGATTCCTTCCCTAAAGTTATTTGTTAGTTGGTTGGTTGGTTGGTTAGTTAGTTAGTTTGTGACAGAGTCCCACCAGATAGCCTCCACATGGCCTTGAACTCACTCTGCAGCCAAGACTTGCCTTGAACTTGCAGCAATCCTTCTGCATGCTAAGATTTACTTATATGCACATCTGGTTTTCCCTTAAATTTTGAACAGTTCCATTACTGTTCAAAAATTCAAGTCCAAAGCCTCCTCTGATACTGAAGGCAAACTTTTAGCTGTGAAATCTTAAAGAATTTGAAAATCAAGTTACATTTTCCAAAGACAAACCAGCATGGGGCAAAAGAATAAGAAAATGGAATAAAAGGAACAGAGAAAAAAAAGTGTCAGACAACAGCAATAACAGAGTTCAGTAGGGAAAACATTAACTTTTCTCCATGTGTAGTAATTGAACATGTGGCAGTGAGATACTTGTGGCTTTGCTTGCTGCACTCTACATGGGCTCTCTTGAACTGGCTCTTCTTGCTACCTGTGGCTTTCCTTGTTGATCATCCTACCTATCTGGCATCTGCAGCTACTTAGAACCTTCAGTGCAGCTTCAACCTCACTGCAATTAGATATTACATTCTCAGGACCTCCCAGCAGGAGACTTATAAGGCTAACTATAAAATTTGTGTGGCTTCCATTGCCATACTTTGAAGTCTAGGTAGAAGCTTGTGTGTTACCGTAACTCTTGTAATCTGAATTCTCAAATAACCAGCATCATGTGGGTGGCATTGAGTTCTGCTGCAAACCTGAGAAATAGCTAGGCCTTCTTGTATCACATATGTAGTAACTACCAGTGCACAAGCCACAGTATGACCACTAGGTTGCCATAAAATTCCCTTTGCTAGATCAGTTAGTCCACTTCTTTTAAACTCAACCTATGACAAATTTTTGAGGCACAGGTAAAATGTAGGCTAATATATCAAAATGAAACAGGCACTGATTCTACTTAAATTCCCAATAGATTTCTCATTGTAATCCAAAACCTTATAAGGCTTGCTTTTCTTTGTAGCATTCCTATCATTGTTCTGGTCTTCTGAATTCTTATTAGAATTATTTATCAAGTTCTCCTTGCAGCATTTTCCCAGCCTTCATCTCCAAATTTTCCAAACTCCTCCCACAAACCGATTAGACAGATTCTGAACGACATGAGTCTCAGCAATGATCCCACTTCTCTGGCACCAATTTCCTGTATTAGATTTTCTGTTGCTCCATTAAGACAGCCAACACCAACAACTTAGAGAGATTTACTGGCTCACAGTTTTAGAGGTTTCTGTTTGTGGTCATAGGCAGCAACATTATGGCACAAGCACATGATAAAGAAACATTGTTCAAATCATGGAGGGTACGAAGCAGTGACCCAGGGAGCAGCCAGAGAGGAAGTGCCTGTGGATCAGACAAGGTCCCAGCATCATGCTGCCATGCCCCACTTTCTCCAACAAAGCACCTCCTCTGGGCAGGCTGTGCTGCTATGAACTCAGCAATGGTTTATCCCAGTCCAATCAGCTCTACAAATTTCTTTTTTTTTTTTTTTTTTTTTTTTGGTTCCTCGAATGCCTTCAGGGCACTATTGGCCAGCGGGAGAGGTGTGAGGTTCGAACTCCAGCAACCTGAGGCTGACAGCTTTGTGGAAGCAGCCACTTAAAGGCCTGAGCTAGGACCAGGCCCCTACAAATTTCTTAATCCAGAATGGTTGGCAGCCAAGTATAACCAGCATGATGCAATTTGAGATTAACTGTAAGGGATTAGTAGGATTTTAAGCAAGATACACAAGATTATATAATACTTTGTGCAGTGCATGAGGAAAGGTAAAGAAGAAAAGTGAGATGCATTCAGAAGAGTGGAAGCAGTTCTTTTCTTTGTTTGTAAGGTAGCACAATTATTCACTGATTTTTTAATAGTATCCATGATACTATTTATCAATAATTGACCCCAACAGACAAATGTGTTTGCCTATGTAAAGTTTGCATTGTAGCAGTTAATGAAAGATATAACAAAAATTGTGAAGAATTGTGAATGTTGTACAACAAAGTTGTGCTTAAGTAATGAGGAAATGAAAGGCTGTTAAGATTTTGAACACAGGAATGACATTATTGAACTAATATGACATGTTATAATGGTTAAATACTATAAAGGTTAAATCCATATGTAGCTTAATTTATATATGATTCTTAGTACTTTTGGCTACATGTTCTTGAAATGCTCATTTTTTGATTACCATGTTGATACTTCATGGATCGTTTATTTTTTAATTCTGTTTTTCTAATATATTCCTAGTTCAAAAACACCTGACCTGTGCTGGAGCCAATTCTTAGAACTTTTTCTAAGACAAGTTTTCTTGTCTTTAGATAATTGCTCCTGGTTTCAACAACAACCTGTAACTTGACATCTCTAGGATATTAATTTTATGTTCAGAACTCATTACTAATGATAATTCAGGACTAAGCAGACAACTACTTTTTCACATCTTTTCCCAACAGTTTCTCCCAGCATACCAAATTCATAACAAATGTATCTCACTAGCCTTGCTCCCACACTGACTCAGGTGACAATCTTGATTTCTGTATCCACTTATCCGAGAAAGACTTCAGGGCTAAATTAGGGAGGAAAGTAAGTCATAGCACAGTTCAGGAAGAAGTTTCGATTCTAAATGATCATTTAAGTTATATACACCCAACAAAAACACACATTCAGGGTATAAATTTCATTATTTCATTCTCAGAAATGAAATCCAGATCAAACCCTGCTGTTGCATTTTACTAGGGAGGAAATAAACAGTAAGAAAATGATTAAGTTTCCCCAGGTCATAATCGCAATAAATGGCATATGAACCAAGATAGTTTGACTGTAGGACTTGCAATTTTAATGCCTTAAATTGCCTTGCAGTCTTCAGTGCCTTCAAGCACTGAAAAGATAAATCACACTACAACATGATATAAGGGAAGTATAAAATTGAAAAATTAGAGAAAACTTATGTTATACTCAGAAACTCATATAACAAAACACTATAATTATATCAGAATATAGTTTACTAAAGATCACAGTAACTTTAAGTTTACTAAAGTTATTAGGATTTAGAAAAACCTAATAACACAAATGATCTGTGTTAGTAACATTTGTCTTTTTTAAGCATCTACATATATATATGATTATGTTACCTGCATTCATCTCTGAGGAAGTAACTGGATATTTTTAAGCTTTTTATCAAGTTAAAGAAGATTTAGGAAAAGATACTTTAATTTAACTACATATATTGTCCTCAGTACCTTTTAGGTTGCCTAGGCTTTTGTTGATATCTGATCATTGGTCTTACACTCAAGGTGAAAACATAATAGTATTTTTAAATTTTTATGAATCAGATTCAAATTTCACATGTGAGTCCAATTATATTGGTGCTATTTTTCCTTAAAACTAATAACTAGCATGTCCATAGAAAATATGCAGTCAAATGTAACTTACCTTTAAATCACTGAGATCTTTATTTGAATATCCTCAGGTGAATCCAGAGCCAAAAAGTCACTAAGATTTGGTGCTCTTGAGTGGTATATGACTTAATATGTAGAAGAAACCCCATTGTTGAACACTTAGGAAGTGTAAAACAAAGATAACTGATTCCCTGATCTCTTCTTTGTTTATGTCTCCAAAGTATCCCTTGAGACATAATTTCCTTTGGAGGATAATTATAAGACTTCAGAAACACTTTAATGTTCTGCATGTTGAAAATATTCAAGCCTAGCCCAGGTTAATTTCAATAAAATTAATAATTCTTTTACCTATTTGGTGAGTTAAAACAAACAAATATTGTACCAAAAGATGTTACATGCTGGCAATATAAACCATTAAACATTAAACTGGTAATCAACACAATATTTTCTTCAACTGATGGTCACATTGCCTGATGCCGGATTCCTGGTAGCAAATCTTATGAGCCTTTATTATACATGTGAAAGTTAATGTATTTTCCTGATAGAAATTCAGTGTTTAAAAAAAATAAATAAATAAAGATGCAATGTTTGGGGGACTCTTCTGAGTGTAATGCAGGGAAATGGAACAGATAATTGTGAATATAGCTCTTCCACAATCCACCAATATGATCCTTTACTAATTAATTCATATTTCTGAACTGTACTTTACTCATGTAAAACAAAGCAAGGAAATATACAAAACGATCACTCTAGCTTATTTTACTTATAACATTATGCAATTCTAAGTAAAATTGATATTGATTAAGAAATATAATTAAATAAGTTGCAACTGCTTAAACAAGGATAGAGCATAAAGTTGTACAGAATATCACTGGAAAGTTCCATTGGTCTGGTGATTAAAATGCAACTTCACTTTTATAAAGATTTATAATTCTGTATTACATTGATACAGAATTAATTTAAAAACACAGTAATGTAAATATTATCTTGTGTTTTAAAATATTTGTAGTTCATCACTGTAATAAAATGACTTGATTATGTGGGTTATGATCCTTCTTTGTTGCTGTATGCTTAGAAATAAGACTGTATTATTTTCCAACTCACTGTGTCTCACAAAAATATTAGTTCCTATTAAGATTATAATATTTCTACAAGGGAAATGTTAATCAAAACTTACAATTAGATATTATCTATCCCCAGTTAGAAAGTCTATTCCTAAGAACACAAAAATAACAAATGTTGCCAAGGTTGTAAATAAAAATAAATTTTTACATTTTATTGTTGCAAATATAAACTAGTGTAGGCACTATGAAGCACAATGTGTAGATTCTAAAAAAACATTAAAATTAGAACTATCATATGATCCAGTTATATATATATATATATATACACACACACACACGCATACATATAAAATGAAGCTGTAAAAAAGAAGAACATAAAGTCTATAAGGACAAAGAAATGATGAGGGGAAATACAGATTTCCCTGATTTGATCAATTCACACTGTACACATGTGTAAAATATTACACTGATATGCATAAATATATATAAATAAGACATGTTAATAAAAGTAATTAATTAAAAATTTACCCAGTTTTATTGAGTAAATGCAGCAACATTAAGGCATGTGCAAAATATAAAGGTGGGAGTATTTCTCTCTCACATAAATAAAGTAATTATCATTTGGATATCTTTCATTGTTCTTCGCTTTTTTTCTGTCAACAGACATTGTAGACAATTGCAGTATTTTTAAAAATTGGTGGTCATCATTCCTGAGTTGTACCATCCTGGTGGAGACTTACATTCAAGTGCCTCTGACTCCTGAGGCTCAGCAGGATGTCTACTTCCTATCAGGGAAACTTCAGGCCAACTGATTGTCCCTCACTGAGTTCAAGCTTGCATTAAGCATTTTACATAGTTTGTAACATTACTATATTGGAACTATGACAGTAAGTCAGACTTCAGTTTGAATCTGTTTACTTCCATTACTATTTTCCATCATGCCAAAGAAGTAGTTTCCAATTTTGGTAGAAAAAAATGTCTATAAGTTTTATGTGATATTTCATAATTATATGAATCTTCAGAAATTTTAGCTGATACGCCAGGCACAGTGGTACCCATCTATGATTCCAGAACTTGGGAAACTGAGGCAAAAAGATCACCATGAGTTGAAGGCCAGGTTCCATTACACACTGAGTTCAAGGCCAGCCATGACTATATAGTGAGACTGTCTCAGAAAAAAGCAAGGAAGAAAGAGAGGAAGGAAGGTGGAGAGAGAGAGTGAGAGGAAAAGGAAGAAATTACAACTGACATTTGAACTTTATAGAATTGCTCTTGTTAATTCACTTAAAATTATTATTATGGTACCAATATCAAATCATCTAGAAATAATAAATGAATCAGCCTCTTCTCTGGACCTATATTAATCCAGTCATAACAATGGAAAAGAATTACTAGCCATATACCACTTTTCATTAATCTCATGTTATGTTCTCTTAGTTACTGCTATAAAATTAGCCTCCTCTACAACTCTGTTGTTGTTAGTTAAAAGACAATCACATTAACTGATTCTATGAAATCCATTCCCAGCCTTCAAGGTAACTACCATTGTTACTGCCATTTCACAAATAAGATACTGAGGATTGAAGAAGTTAACATATTTGCTCTGTTTGTAAGAACAATAAAGGAATAAAGAAGTGATCTATCTTTTATTGCAGGCTTTGAACTGCTGTGCTATAATATCTATGATCTGTATCCTTTCCTTGTTTCAGTTATTTAATTACATGATTTGTCTTTTTCTTTGTCTTTCTAGCTTATTTCAGAATAAAATTCATTGCTGATTCACTTTTTTATGAATTTAGGACATGGTCTACAGGGTGTACAGGATCTCACTACATACATCAGACACATAGTGATCCTCCTGTTTTCAATTTACCAAGGGCTGAGACTATAGGCTCGTGCCACCATGCCCAGTCTCAATCAGTGCCTCAGTGTACCCCAGGGGCAGGGTTAGCACAGCACAGGGATTGAACCCTGGCTGATGTGCTCTGTCAAAGCGGGCACTGTAGTCTGCTGAGCTATCTGGCTGGCCCTCTGATTCAATTTTAATCCCATTTTTTATTACAAAGACCTACTGTAGCTTGGAATTATTCAGAACATGTATTGAAAAATAAGGAAAGAGTGAAAGAACAGTTCAGAAAAATCAATTTAGAAGAGAGAACAGATTATTTGACTTTTTGAAAATAAAGTTTCACTGGAGATGATACTAATTAGTAATCTGTAATGCCTTATAAAATTACGATATATTGCAAGGAAATGGAGCGGTGGATTGGATGCTAAAGGTGAATAATTACAATTTATACTTCTAAAATTTATGAATTTCCTATTCATGATAGTTGATCTCCTTTTTTAAATCTGTGGAGTTTGCTATTAGCTGTCTGATGATTCATCATATTGACACAGGGAGAAAAACTGATCTCAGGTGAGTGACCTCCAAATGATACTGGGAACTTCCAAATGGCATAGGGAAAAATAATACCTGACCTGCACAAGTTCATGTTCTCTGAAACTGAAGAATGAATTTTAGGAAGAAATGGAGGTTATGAGCAGAACATATTTATTGAGGGAAAGAAAGCTCCTGCCAGAGAGAGGAACAGGATGGGGGCCCGAGCAGGTAGTTTCCCAGGAAGCTGTTTTTTCCAGGGGCTTTTATAGTGTAAAACCAGGCAAGGTGAAGGTAGAGAGGAAGTGGTCTTGTCTAGGTGGATGCTGGGTGGGACAAAACTATCATAAACCAATGGGATTGCAAACACCATTGCTCCGGTAAAATTGATTAGGCCCAGGATCAAATGGGGTAGCGAGTCACTAGCAAGTGGGCATGAATGTGAAACAGGACCTTATCTGGTGGCCTTCAGACAGTGATTCTTCCTGAGTAATGATCAATCCTTGATGCCAGTCTTTAAGGAGGTTAGCTTTTGTTTGATCTTTAGGTCTGGCTCACAGCAGGAGCATCCATCCCTCCCACAGATGTAAGGTGTCTGGTCTTTGTTATCTCCTTCAAGGGCCTGATCCTGTCTGACTGCCTATAATATTTCTATCTAACTCAGCTGACTACATCAATATAGCCTCAAAAATTTAGTGCAAAAACTATTTCCTGGTCTAGATAAGGTCACCATTATCAAAATGGAGTGTCCAGGAAAAGTGTGTTTGTAGAGTACAGTATAAATTCCCTATAACAGACTTAAGTATGGACAATTCAAGCAGAAGTCAAAAGAATTCCTGCAATTCTAAGGAACTTGTTGTCCTTAGAACTTCCCCAGCAATTAAATGCGAGGCTCAATTTGAAATTCTGAGTTTATCATATAGTTTACACAATGCCAAGAGATAAGTTGATAAGCTTTTTAGCAAATCAAAGGTAACAGTGAAAGAAATAAAAATATATTAAAAGTGTAAGTAGCACAAAAATGTTCTTGTCTGCTGATCTGTCACTATATATTAACCTTACACAAAATACTAGCTCTCTCCACAGGCAAACTACTCCTAAGATTGTGTGTACATGTGATTCCTATTGCATCACCAGCAGCCATGGAAACAGAGACACTTCATCCACTTTCTCTGTACTCCACTGCTGCTTACCTGTAATGCTCTTTACAAAGCCATCAAGGCAGGATGTACAATATGTCTATTTTTAAGCAAAAATCCCTTCAAAGAATCATCACAATATTATTCAATTTAAAGGGAAAATGTTTTTGTTTTGTTTTGTTTTGTTTTTTTAATCTGTCTTCCTTAGTACACTTGACCTCTTGATCACTCTTCTTTCTAAAGTTCTGTGTATCTTAGTTTCAGTTATCCTACATTCTCTGGTTTTTTCTTAATTTATGTTTTGAAACTTTTAACCATTGGGACAGGTCAGTGTGGAATTGGTGAGCTTCTTCTTTACATACCTATCCCCCAAATGTTGTTTTGCAGGTAGATTTCACTCTTCCAAACTCCAGTTCTTTTTTATTGTTTGTAGCTTCTGGCCTAGAAAATCTTCTTTGTCCAAGTCTGTTTTAAAAGAGGCTAACTTCACAAGCTAGTAGGATATGAGTTATACTACTTAAGGTAGTCTTCCTTGAATATCACATAACTTTTCAAAGCTGATATGCATAAGATTACATTCATTAAAATTATGGGTTTGTGGCTCTTGGCCACTTACCAAGGTGACTGATATCATTGTAGAATTTATAGCTTGTATAGTCTTCTCTGAAAAGAGAAAAGAGCCTCATATTTTTCTATTCTTTTGTAACTGCCAGCTGCTTCATAAATCATAACCTTAATTTTTCTCACTTTCTTCAACTCTTTCAGTGGTTATAACTTTGTGTATTCTACCTATATGATCTTCTCTCCATTTGCCCATTTCACATACTTGCTGTTTGTTATGGTTTGTGTCTAGTCCCTGGAAAGTTTCTGCAGTCATTGGGCATGCTTCTAGAGTTTGTGATTAATTCACAAACAAGCCTTCCCTTTCTTCATTTTGGGTGCCGGGTATTCGTCCCAGCAATGTGAGAAAAATAACTGAGACACTGTTCATTTCAGTGGCCCAGTTTTATGCCAGAAAGATTATGATGATTCTCTAATCAATCTATAAGTATCAGTGAGTTAATTCATTTAAAGAAAAGTTAGAGAATTTGCAGTAGTGGTAACATCAAGAGGAGTAAAAAGTTTAGAAGAAAAAAAGTTAGAAGATGCTAGCATGAATTTCACCTAGTGATTTAGAGTAGGAAAACAGTATTTATGTATATTCTTTACTTAATATCTTTCAGTAACAAGAAAAAAATCTTTATTTCTATTTCTTCCTTCCTCCTATGTCCCTTAATCATTGATAACATGGATTCTTCTTCTATACATACTCCAATTGATATCAGACCTTCAGATTTTACTGGACCTTCAAATGATATAGGAGAAATACTACAACTCTCAACATGGTAGACATCTGATTTACAGTTGACTATAACAGTGTTACTCAAATTTAAAGAGTTAATTCCACAGAACAACAGAGGTTAAGAATAGAAAATTTTATTAAGAATAGAAAATCCTGAGAGGGATGGGAGGGTCCCTGAGTGGATTGTCAGCAAACCCATATCTCAAAGGAAGATTTTTTAGAGAAAATCATAAGGTAGGCAAAATGTGTGGAACAAAACTATGATTGTCCAATAAGTTTACAAGTATAGCCACATGGGTAATGTTGATACAAAGGGGAAGCAGGACATACAGCAACTGTACATCCAAAGATTAAATGATTTTTCAAGAATGGATGGGTTTGCAGCTCTTGGTCACTTAACAAGGAGAATGATATCTATGTAGACTTTATTGCACCAGTTGTTGCTGTTCCTTCCCTGGGGAGGTAGGTAGGTCTTGTCATTCCATCTTTATCCTGAAGCCTAGCCTCCAAAAGATATACTTCCAACCACAATTATACTGTGTTTTTATATTTTGTAATGACTCTTAAATAATGTAAATACTGTTTTTCTACTCTAAATCATTAGGTCAAATTCAAACTAGCATCTTCTACCTTTTTTTCTTCTAACCTTCTTGCTCCTCTATTTTATTATTATCAGCAAATTTTATTTTATTTTATTTTTTATCCCATAATTTTATTCATAAACATGGATAAGACAGTTTCAAATCAAATTGGTAGGACAGTTTCAATAATTAATACATTGCATACATTCTTCCTAGTGCTTAATTGCTGTATAAGATGAGGACATGATATCCTATTCACAAACACCAGTAGAACAAATCACTCCATTCATCAAGAGAATGTAACTATATATCTATCCTAACCACTTTGAATACATAGACACAAATTGGACATTCATCTGTATACACTTTTTTTGTTAAGTTCCATTATTTCAATATTATAGGTATGTAAACTCAGCACAATATTCTAAAACAGTCCAGTAGCCAATAATAGTATTGGGTCTTCTGCTTGACTGGCAATGTCAGAAATTGTTGAACTGAGTCGTCTACAGCTCAACATAGCAGCATGACTTTACTTCTTATATTTCATTTTTATACTTTTTTTGCTGGATGGTTAAGACCAAGGTGAAGCAGAACTTATGCAATAAGAGTTGTAGCTTTTGGGTCTGATAAGGTCAGTGAAATCCCCTCAGGATTTATCCTGTGATCCTGTACCTCAGATTGTAGAACCTTTGTCAGTGTCAACCATGTAGATGAGTCACGGCCATTGCTTGGCCAATGTGCTCTCTGTGAAAGCCTGAGAGAATGTTTCCTCTCCATGTGACTCTCCTTAGGCACACTCTA
>NW_004524917.1:26543-33286 GCF_000260255.1 Octodon degus
CCCCACAGCCTCTCCAACATTTGTTGTTGGGTGATTTCTTTATGATAGCCATTCTTTCTGGGGTGAGATGATATCTCAGTGTTGTTTCAGTTTGCATTTCATGGATGGCTAATGATGTGGAGCATTTTTTCATATATTTATTTGCTTCTTTAATTTCATCCTCTGAGAAGCATGTGTTCATCTCTGGTCCCCATTTCAGGATTGGGTCTTTAAATTTTGGGACCCTAGTGTTTTTTAGTTCTTTATAAATTCTACAGAGCAGACCATTGTCTGAGTACTTATTTGTCATGGTTTTTTTCCATAGTTGTTGGTTGCCTTTTCACTTTGTTGATAATTTCTTTTGATGTGAAAAAATTCTCAGTAAAAGCAGGTCCCATTTGTTAATTCTTTTAGCTGTTTCCTTGTTATTTGATTTTATTCATGAACTCTTTGCCTACCCCTATGTCTTCAAGAATTCCTCCTACTTTCTCTTCCATGAGATGTAGGGTCTCTGTTTTAATATTTCTTGCTCCTCTTGATGTTACTGCTACTGCAACTTATTTAAATTTTCTTTAAATTAATTAGCTCACTGATACTTATAGACTGATTAGAGAATTATTATGATCTTTCTGGCATAATACTGGGCCACTGAAATGAAAGGTAACTTGAACTGCCTAATTGCTCATAATATTTCTAATGTAGCTCTCGCTTTCTACAATACAATGATTCATTGAATCCACTATTTGTAAAACTACCAAAGAATGATGTTTTACTAAATCTAAAATTTAAAAAAACACATACTCCACATTAATGTTCTTTTTTTCCCCTTTTTTCTGTATTTTTTAATTGAGAAACAAATGGCAATGAGAGCATTTCAAAAACTGATTAATAGGACAGTTTCAATAATTAATGCATTGTACATTGTTATCTTCTTAGTAGCTATCCATAGTACAAGATACAGACAGGATATCCTGTCCAAACACTATTAGTACAAATCTTTCTTCTCATTGTATTAAGTGAAAATAGCTGTATATCCTAACTATTCTGCATATATAGATACAAAATGGTCCTTCCTTTCTATTCCCTTTTTATTGTTTAGTCCTGTCAGCTATGTGTATGGCACTGGCATCTAAATATTATAGGTGTGTAAATTCAGCAAAAAAATTCCAACATATTCCAGCAGTCCACAATAGTAGTGGGATATACACAGAAAGTTCTTAAGATTCCTTATTGCCAAATATCTCAGTAGATTAAAGCACCTGCAAGCAGGTGCAGGGCCTGGGGTTTAATCCCCACAGCTGTCATGACAGACAGACCCTTGAGCATGCAGACAATGATTAAAACTGGGTATGGAGTCTTGGTCCTGCAGTCCCAGCTCTTAGGAGGCTGTAAACAGGCAGATCACTATGATTCTGATACAGTAGTGAGACTCTGAATACCCTGTAGACCCTTCCTTAAAAAAATACAAAAAAAAAAGATTCCTTATTGTTAGACATTTAGAACTGTAGCTATACATTTTATCTCCTGCTTCACATATTCTGAATTTCTTACTTGTGGGAAGCTCAATAACTCCAGGCCTCCAATCCTATAGCAAGTGGGTTTCTGGGTTCCTCTTCCCCTACCTCTGCTGAGCTAAGCTCCTAATTCTTCTTACCCCACCTACTTCCCATAAGTCTCCTGTTATGCCCCAGAGGTGGGACTTCCTGTCATAGCCCAGTTGCCTAGTTACTCGCGCCTTTTACCCACCGATGTTATTTCCCTATGCCTCCACTATATATACCCAGAGTTTCCCTTGAATAAATGACGCTTGATAAGAATCCTGTCTTATCTCCATTTCTCACGTGTCGTGTCCTTTGTCCCATCCTCAATTCCCCGCTCCTCTCCCAGGTGACCTTCGTTGACTGACCTGCTGGTTCAGGACACTTACTCTAAGCTCATACATTATATTTATGCTGCCTAGAACATCACTTTCCATTTTTCCAAGTTGACTATAAATTGCTACCTAGATTTCATGAGTTTATCTAAGAAAACATGCATGACTTTTTGAAATAGTCTATACCTAATGATATTTATTGTGAGTTGCCTGTTTAGTTTATGAGGCATTTCACAATTAGTAAACATGGGAAAAAGTGGAACTTTTGCTTGTTTAATTTTTTTAAATTCTCAACACTTCACACTTTGCTACGACTCAGTATCGAGCAGTAAATTTTAATTAGAAATCCCATTAAAGTGCTAAAAAATAAAAAGGAAGAGAGAATTACAGAAAGATGGAAGAATGGTGAGCAGCAGAAAAAGGGAATCTGAGATTTTAGGTTCAGACACTTGAATATAGCAATGTAAGGAAGAGAAGGAGGAAGTGAGTTTCTGAGGCCCAAGAGGGATTTGAAGTGTGAATTGAAGCCCATTGGGAGAGTAAAGAAAGAATGATCAATGAAGAAGGAAGAGGCAGGTGAAGTCTTTCCTCTGAGCCTGGATTCACTGCACGGGAGAAAAAATTTGAAACTACAGATACACGGTAACTGCTGTTGACTCCAAAAGCCTCCAGGGAGAAGTACACTAGTGGAGCAGAGCAGTGGACACAGTGGACTGCAAAGGCTGGTGAGCTGTTTCATTTGCTTCAAGAGGGGACAATTGACCAGGAATTTATTTTTAATTGAGAAACAAATAACAATGACAGTTTCAAAACTGTTTAGTAGGACAGTTTCAATAATTAATACATGTTGTTGTCTTCAGAGTGGTTATTCATAGTACGAGATGCAGACATGATATCCTGTTCAAACACTATTAGTACAAATCTTTCTTCTCGTTGAATTAAGAGAAAGTAGCTGTATATTATATATAGATACAAAATGGTCCTGCATTTATATCCCCTTTTTTTGTTTAGTTTTGTCAGAGATGGGTATTCCATTGCCATTTAAATATTGTAGGTGAGTGAATTCTGCAAAATATTCTGACATAGTCCAGTAGTCCATAATGGTAGTGGGTTATCCACATGACTGGCAATGTCAGAAGTTGTTGGCTTGAACCTTTTACAGCTCAGTGTATTAATATGGCTTTACTTTTTTTTTCCCGTAAGTTTATTGAGAAACAAATAGCAACGAGACAGTTTCAAATCAAATTGGTAGGACAGTTCCAATAATTAACATATTGCATACTCTCTTCCTTAGTGGTATGGCTTCACTTTTTAATACCTTGTTTTTATACTTTTCTGCTGGATGGTTAAGACCAGGAGTTCTTAAAGAAGTCAACTACGCTTGGGATTCAAAGTGACTGATTTTTCCACCTAGTGGCTCCCAGCTGACTCTAAACCTGAAAGGAGTGCAGGGACTGCTGTGAGCTGGGTTGGTCTGGTTCCAGCCTCAACGTCAGAGGCCAGGATTAACTTCAGTTGAAATAAGGGTGCAGGTTTTCTGGAGTCATTTTCTAATCTCCCGTGGAGTGCCAGTCTTGTTGAGATTGATCAATATGTATCTGGATGCTGTCTACCCATGCTGTTACTAGCAGCAGCAGAGATACACATTGAAGTGGACATTTTCTTTTCTTTCTTCTTTGTTTTTTTTCCTTCATTTTCTTTAATAAATAAAGAAAATTTTGTTCTTCTGTTTATAAGAGTGTAAATATGGTTTCTAAATTTTGTTGTTGTTGCTGTTGCTCTCTTCTGTTCTCTTCCGGCTTTATCTTTCTCTTCCTCCTGTCTTCTACAGAAGTTTCCCAGAGTTTGCCTGATAATTCCTTGTTTCTAAACTCTTCTAAATTTCTTTTTCTTCTATTTCTCTATTTTTCTCCCTAACATCTTTTAAAGTTACCTCTCTGTTGGAAAATTGCCATACCAATGGCTTATTTCTGTATAAAATTTCTGGATTGCTTTAGATTTTGTTATGTAATCACAAATATAGTTTAAATAACTAAAGGTAGAAATTTAATAAATGATCTCAGTTTGTGGGGGATTAATAAATAACATCAGTTTGTCATTTTCCAGGCTGTTTTATGCTGTTGTTGTTGCTGAATATACCATATTGGTGAAGGTGACATAATTGTTCTTAACAGTTGTTCTTCCTTTATACCAAGACTAATATTGACTGAGTGTCATAAGAAGTGCTATAGGCTAGTGCCAAAGATCCAGGGGCTAGGCCAAGCATGCAGCAAAATCTCATCAAAAATAAACTAAAGATTTAAAAGCATTAATTATTTTTTAGTTTTATTTTAAAGCTAAGATGTTAGAAATTATACACAATTAAAAAAAAACAAGATGATAGGCATTCAACAATTGTTGCTATATGGCATTGCTGTCTTCAATGTAGTTACTCACATTACCAGATATAAGCATGTAAAATTGGTCAAAATGAAAATTGTAAGCATTACCTGCTATCTTCAAAAACTGATAGAAATCAGTACTACAATTACCTTATCTGTCCTGTGTATATGCATACATGATTTTTCTCTTCCTTTTTTCTCCTTTCTTGTCTTCTTTCCCTCATTCCAATCATTCATTGCTTTTGAGCAGTTTTTTTTTTCATTTTATTATATCTACTGTAACTTTCAGATTTTATTTTTTCAAATTATTATGCTAGCAAGCCAATATGATGCTTACAACTACAAGTCTGATTTATTTCACTTATGATATAGCCTCTAGTTGCATCCATTTACCTATAAAAGCCTTGAGTTTAGCTTTATAGCTGAATATTATTACATTGTATAAAAATACCACATCTTTTCTTATCCATTTCTCAGGTGATGGGCATTTGGGTTGTTTACAATGTTTAGCTATAAACATGGTTACCTTGCCATTGTTGACCAGGGTTACCTTTGCTATTTAGGTGTTTCTGGTTTCAAATGAATTTGTGGAACGTTTTTCTCAAGATCTGTGATATAGGATAATGGTACTTTGAGATTGCATTTAAGACATATAACAGTTTTGGTAGTATGGCCATTTTCACCATGTTCTTCCTATCCAAGAGCAAGAAATATCTTTCCATTTTCTGAAATCCCCTTCAGTATCTTTTTTCAGAGTATTATAATTTTTATTGTATAAATCTTTTGCTTCACTTTTATATTAATTCCTAAGTATTTCATTTGGGAGGTGCTTTTGTGAAGGGTGTAATTTTACTAATTTCTCTCTCAGCAAGTTTGCTGTTTGTGAAAAGAAATGCTATTGACTTGGGGGTGTTGAATTTACTATGCTACTGGATTTTTTTATTAATGCTAAGATTCTCTTGGCATTTTGGGGTATTTGATATATATCATTATGTCATTTACAAATAATGGTAATTTAAATTCTTATTTTCCAATTCTTATTGCTTTTATTTCTCTGTCTTGTCTAATTGCTCTGGCTAATGTTTCCAGAACTATATTCAATAGGAGTGGTGATAGTGGGCATCCTTGTCTTGTACCTGATTTTAGAATGAAAGTTTTCAATTTTTATTCATTTAGAATGGTATTGGCTGTAGTTTGTAATAGATGAGTTCAATCAGAATGAGGTAAAGACCATATATCCCAATTTTTGGTAGGGTTTTTATCATTAATGAATATTAGATTTTGTCAAAAGCTTTATCTGATTCTATTGAGATGACCATATGGTTTTTGTTTTGGCTCTGTTGATATGGTATATTACATTTATAGATTTTTGTATGGTAAACCATCCTTGAATACATGGATGAAGTCCAGTTGATCATGGTACATAATATTCTTGATGATTTGCTGCATTCTATTTGCTAGTATGTCAGCAAGTAGTTTTGAATCTATGTTCTTTACAGACTGGTCTATAGTTAACTTTTTGTGAAGGTCTTTTCTCTGGTTTTGGCATCAGTATAATATTTGCTTCTATGAACAAATTAGAGAAAACTACTTACTTTTCAATTTCATTGAAGAGTTTGAGGAGTATTGGGATTAAATCTTTAAATTTCTTGTAGAATTAGCTATGAATCCACCAAAACCTGGGATATTTTTGTTGTTATTTTTTTTATTATATTTTCAATTCATTAACTGATATTGGGTTATTCATAATTTTTGTATCTTCTTGATTCAGTTTTGTTAATTCCTATATATCAAGGAATCTGTCCCTTTCTTCTGTTTTCCATCCTACAAGAGTAAAGAATTTCAAAGAAGGTATTGGTGATCTTCTGAATTTCCAAAGGATCTGAAGTAATGCCACTCTTTGCGTACCTTTTTGCATATATTTGATTTTTTTTAAAAACCGGAATTAAACTCAGGCCCTTGTGCTTGCCAGGAAAGCGCTTATTCCACTGAGCCATCACCCTGGGCCCATTGCATAAATTTGAGTTTGTTCTTTCCTTTTTTATTTAGTTGGCTAGGAGTTTATCAGTTTCATTAAATCTTTTAAAGAACCAGCTCTTTGATTCAGTAATTCTTTTTATTGTTTTCTTTGTTGCAATTACATTAATTTCTTCTCTGATCTTCATGATTTCCTCATTTCTTTGACTTTTATGTTTGACTTGCTTTTCCTTTAACAGAAACTTGTAGTGCACTATTAGGATATTTATTTGTTGTCTTTTTTTTTTTTTTTTTTTCCTAATGTGAGAATTCATCACTATAAATTTCTCTCTGAGGATTGCCTTCATTCCATCCCACAAATCCCAGGAAGTCATGTTTGAATTTTCATTTGATAGTAGATATAGTTTAATTTCTTCTTTAATTTCATGTGACTCATTGGTTGTTTTTTTTTCAAAGTTTTATTGATAAACAGATAGCAATGAGACAGTTTCAAATCAAATCGGAAGTACAGTTTCAACAAATAATACACTGCA
>NW_004524917.1:34956-43279 GCF_000260255.1 Octodon degus
CCAGTAGAGGAATAGCTGGTTTAAAGGGGATTTCCAGACCAACTTTTCTAAGGAGTCTCCATACTGATTTCCATAATGGTTGCACCAGTCTACACTCCCAGCAGCAGTGGAGAAGGTTTCCTTTTTCCCCACAGCCTCTCTAACATTTGCTTTTGGGTGATTTCTTTATGATAGCCATTCTTTCTGGGGTTCATTGGTTGTTTAGGAGAATTTTGTTTAATTTCCATGTGTCTGTGAGGTTTTTCCAGTTTCTTTTGTCCTGAATTTCCAGTTTCATTGTACTGTGGTCAGATATGTGCAAGAGCTAATTTCAATTTCTTTAAATTTACTTAATCATGTTCTGTGCGGTATTATGTGGTCTATATTAGAAAACATCTGATGTGCAGGTGCAAAGAATGCATATTCAGGTGTTGCTGGGTGGAACACTCTTCAAATGTCTACTAAGTCTATATATTCAAAGGTTTAGTTTACTAATTTTGTTCTCTAATTAATTTATCTCTTTGAGATGATGTGGTATTGAATTCTCCCATTAAGATTGTGTTATTGACTTTTTGATTTTTCATGTTCCCTAAAATTTGTCTTAAATACTTGTGTGCTCCCATATTTGGTGCGTACAAATTTACGATTGTTATCTTTTCTGCTTGAAGTTTTTCCCTAACAACTAAGTGGTGACCTTCTTTATTTTCTTTCATCATTCTTGGTTTGAAGTTCACATTATCTTCAAACAGAATAGCTACCCCCCCTTTTTTTCTGTGTTCTTAGTAAATGGGCTATTGTTTTCCATCCTTTGATTTTCAGCCTATGAATTTCCTTTTGGGTTAAATGTGTTGTTTGTTTTGGTCTTTTTTGATATTATTGTATTTTTTTTTGGTTGAATTGGTTTTTTAGGGGAGGTTTATTCGGGTTAAATGTGTTTCTTGTATATGAGATGTTGTTGGATTTTTTTTCTTGATCCATTCTTCCACTCTATTTTTTTAGTCGGTGAATTGAGGTCATTTACATTGACAGTTACAATTGATATTGACTTATCTTTGTCATTTTATTCTCCTGCTGTTGATTCCCTACTTTTCCTCTTGGGCTTCATGGTGATTATTTTTCTGTTATTGCTCTTGAAATTGTGTTCATTTTGACCTCTTTCTAGGATATCTTTGTCGGGTTGGTTTGGTGGTTATGGATTTCTTTAGCTGTTCTTTTTCATGAGAGTATTTTACTCCTCCATTAATTTTGAGAGACAGCTTTGCAGGTAGTAATCTGGGTTGGACATTGTTTTCTTTCAGGACTTGACATACTTTACTGCAAGCTCTTCTTGACTTGATGGTTTGTTTTCACAAATCTTCAGTGATTCTGATGGGCTTCCCTTTGTATATAATCTGTTTTTCTCTAACTTTCACTATGTTGTTCTTTTACTGAATTTCTGAGATTTTTTTAAATTATATGTCTGGGTGTAGATTTATTTTGTTTGATGCTAATTGGAGTTGTATATGCCTCACTTATCTGTGTATCAGATTGTTTTATCATGCTTGGAAATTTTTCTGTATTACTTCTGCACAAAGTCTCTTTATGCCGTTTGTGTGGACTCTTTCACTGTCACTGAAACCTATCAGTATTATGTTGTTTATCTTTGCATCATCTTATAGCTGTTGAATTATTATTTACTGATTCCTTATTATTTTTAAGAGATCTTTCCTTTCATGGTTGCTACATGCAATGTTGTCTTCTTAGTCTGAAAGTATATCTTCAGCTTCATCCAAACCTTATAGCCAGCTTTTAGTGATTTTTTTTTAATTTTGTGGGTCTCTTTTTGAATCTGTTTTATGCATTCTATTTCTTTCTTATATTTTTCATTCAATGTTTTCATTGTTTCTTTATGCTGCTCTATTTTTTTATCAATATCTTCTTTGGATGGGCTTAGCAATTCTTTCATTATGAATATCGTTTCTTTTCTTTTCTTTTTTTTTTTTTACTTGAGGGATTATTTCTAATCTGATTTTTTCTATAGCTGCCTGGAGGTTTTTTGTTTTGTTCTGTTTTAGTTGCTATCATTTAAGAGATTTAAAGTTTGTGGCTTCTAATTTCTTCTATATTGATGTCTCCTGAAATTGTTTTGTGTGGGCTGAGGTCCTGAGATTGCATTTTGTTCCATCATCTTGTCTATTTCAGAAAGAACTCTTCATTTTGACTTCTGTGATAATCTTTGTAAAATTTTGATAGTAGGTAGCTATCTCACTACTATCACAACAACTTTAGGAAAATTCTATTCTTTAGGGATATCTTCTGTGTGTCAGAGATTCTTGGTTCATAGACAGCTCAGCAGACTAAAGTGCCTTCTTAGGCAAGCACAGGGACCAGGGTTTGATCCCGGCATGCTGTGCTGGCCCTGTGCCCAGGGCACACTGAGACTGGGTGTGGTGGCATGTGACTGCAATGGGAGGCACTTGGGAGGCTGAAAACAGGAAGATTGCTATGAGTCTGATCTGTCTATTGAGACCCTGTAGACCCTGTACTAAATACAGGAAGGAAAGAAGGAAAGAGAGAAAGAAAGAAAGAAAGAAAGAAAGAAAGAAAGAAAGAAAGAAAGAAGAAAGAAGAAAGAAAAGAAAAAGGAAAAAAAAAAAAGAAAGATTGATTCTTTGTTCATATCTGGCCCAATAGTACCTCCTAATTAATTGAGAGTGGGATATTGGTTTCTGTTTGGCACTGTCCTCTTCTGTTAGCTGTAGGACTGCAGTGAGGTTTTTATCCCAGTGCTTGCCAATATTGTTGCCCAAGGAAGAACAAATGATTAAAACAGATATGATATCCTAGGTACACTAGTACAATCAGCAGTTATGACAACATCAAGCAAAATTTTGAAACTAACAAACTTTGGTAACTATTACTTTTGTACTTTAGACCATAGGAGCAAAGTCTGTAATTATATAATGGAACAAGACTTAAATTGGGATTTTGTGTGCAAAGTGTTGCCCCTTATCAGAGTGGATTTAATTCTGTGTTTCTTTAGCCAGATCCATTCTCAGACAACTGGAATTCTCCTGCCAAGCCAGTTACCCAGAGTTCCAAGCACCTCTGCTCAGGCTGGTTGTCCCACTGTGCAGCTGAAGAGGTAGCATCTTGCAACAGACTCAAAACCCAAAAGCCAGTCATATAGTGAAGTAGCCAATCACTTAGAAGTAGCCAATTCCTAAATTTTCTAAATATTAACAATAAAACTCCTCTCTATAGCCAATGTATAAGCATCAACCTAGGAATTAAACTTTAAAATAAAAAAGAAGACATTTCAGTAAGATACAACCCAAATGTTCAGATTGGCAAAGGCAGTCTCAGACTTCAAAAATATGGAACACTTTGAAAGTCACCTACTGTATTCTCTGAAGTATTAACACTGGAATTATCAAAAGAATGAGGTCCTGGAAAAAATCAACAGAAATAATTTTTCAGATAACTTCAAAAATGGTGAACTCAATGAACGTCATGCTTAGTGACTCAAGAGCAGATAGATATACAAACAGTAAAATGTAGTTCATGAAAATGATAAAAGCATGGGCGAGGGAGATGGCTCAGTAGAATAAGCACTTCCCTGGCAAGCTCAAGTGCCTGAGTTCAATCACTGGTTCTGAAAAAAAAAAAAAGATAAAAACAGTGGACATCTAACATACAAAAAACATGAAATCCATAAAATTGATTCAAATTGATATAAAATTTCCATTGAAAGTATATGCAGAAGTGTGAGCCAAGGTGAGGGCATAATCTCAAATATAGAAGACAGAATTGTGATAACTATCATGAAAAGAAATCTTTTATAAACATAGATTTGGACCATGGGAAATCAATCCAGTAGCTGCCAGATCATGAAAAGAAGTATAACATAAGATGAATTAGTCTATGAAAAAGCATGATGTAGTGCAAGTGATATTAAAAAAATGTTTATAGACATCATGGCAGAAAAATTTCCTGGCACTGAAAAATAATTTGACATACAGACAAGTGAGGCATGTATGACTCCAATTAGCCAAGGTCAAAACAAATCTACAGTAAGTGATATAGTAGTAAAGATTTCAGAAATTCAACACAGGAATATAATCTTAAAACATGTTAGAAGAACAGAAACACATCACCTATCAGAATCATGGCAGCCTTCTCAACACAAAAGCTCACATTAAAGAATTATTTAGCTAAAATACTTAATGCCTTAAACTCCAACCAACATTGAAGTATACTACAAAACTATCCTTAAAAATTGATAAAGAAACCAGTTATTTCCATGACAAATATCATCTGAGGAAATTCATGAACATCAAACCAGCATTCCAAATGTTCTGAAGGACAATTGAGAAAGAGATAACAAGGTGCCCAGTTCCATGAACTCCAACAGAATAAACCCAATAGAAAAATCACACAACAAAACATTGGGTGGGGAGGGGGAGAAAGAGACCAAACAACAGGAAAATAACAAGGATAAATCAATACATATCAGTTATAACTTTCAAAGTTAATAGTCTCCATTCACTATTCAATAGAAATAGGCTGATATAATGTATCAATGAACAATATCCAATAAAATTCTGAATACAAGAAATTAAAAAAGAAACTCATAGATTGAAAGTAAAAAGGATGCAAAACATTATTCTTTACCACAGAAATGCAGAAAAAAGCAGTGGCAGTCATTCTACATGGATAAAAAGTGGATTAAGAGAGCCAAGTCTGATTGAGAAAGACAAAGAAGAGCCCAGCCGCATGAGTGTGACCTTCTGCCATGTTCTCGGGACCTTTCCCACAGTGCTCTCCCACAAAGCCTACATCTCTCCCATTCAGCACGAGCTCAAGCTAAGCAAGTGTGTGGGACAGTTCCAGTACTCCCTTGAGCCTTCTGGACCCCTCCAGAACCAGTCCAAGTCTGGCATAAAGACTTGGGGTGAAACTCTGCAGCTAAAGTCACTACAGAGAGGCTATAGGCCAGAACCACCTAAATAATCCAGGACAAGAACATCTTGCCAGAGGGGCAGAACAGGCTCACTACCAGCGACTGCAGCAGGAAGGAGCTGAGCATAGCAGCCAGACCCAAATAAGGCAAAAACTCGATGAACTCAATCTTAGTAGATCCACTCCCAAATTTAAGAAGGTGCTAAGGTTATAATGGCACCAAAGCACTTACCAAACATCAGACGTCAGTGCTATGCAAAATGACAGAGAAAAGAAGCAAAATGCAATCTCAGACCGCAAGCCCACCCATAACAAGTGCAGAGGATACTAGCACAGAAGAAATTGGGAATCACACAGCTGAAATATCTGAAACAATACCCTATGAAGGAAAGAAACAAAATCAGAAAGATATAGAAGAACTTGGATTGGAAATAACCTCTGAAATAAAAAAAAGAAACCTTTGAATTAATAGCATCTGAAGTAAACAATCAACTGCAGAAACATACATTGAGGAAATCAGATCAGAAATACTCCCATAGTAAAAGAATTAATAACTGCTTCTAAAGAAAATACAGATAAAAAAATAGAGGAGATTAGAAAAATGACAGATTCCTTCAATGAGCAATACAGGAAAGAAATAGATCACAGGAACCAAAGCCAAAAAGATATAGAGGAACATAAAATCTCAACTAGAAGCTTGCAAAACCATTTAAGTGAAAGTGAAGATAGAGTTTCTGATCTAGAAAACACCATCACAGCTAGTGAAAAGATAAGGAAAGATATCTTAAAAACAAAAAAGATGCAGAAAAATGTAATTCATCACCTGCAAGAATGATGCAAAGATGAACAACATCAGACTAATAAGCATCAATGAGAAATAAAGAGTCAACACAAATGATATAAAAGAATATGGGCAGAAGTATTAGCAGAAAATTCTCAAATATGAGGAAACAAACTGACATTTAGGTAACCGAAGCACACAAAATGCCAAATAAATTCAACCCAATTAAAAACAAAATGAAACTTATAATAGTCAAGATCCCAGAACTTCAGCACAGCAAACATTCTCTCAGGCTTTCACAGAGAGTACATTGGCCAAGCAATGGCCATGACTCATCCACATGGCTGACACTGACAAAGGTTCTACAATCTGAGGTACAGGATCTCAGGATAAGTCCTGAGGGGATTTGACTGACCTTATCAAATCCAAAATCTACAACTCTTGTTGTATAGGTCTTGCTTTATGTTGGTCTTAACCATCCAGCAGAAAAGTATAAAAGAGAAGTATAAAAGCAAAGCCATGCTTTTATGTTGAGCTGTAGGAGACTCAGGTCAACAATTTCTGACAATGCCAGTGAAGTGGAAGACCCAATACTATTATGGACTACTGAACTCTTTTAGAATATTTTGCTGAGTTAACACAACTATAATATTCAAATAACAGAACTAACCAAAAAATGGGGATACAGATGAATGTCCATTTTGCATCTGCGTATTCAAAATGGTTAGAATAGATATATAGTTACATTGTCTTACTGAATAGAGGGATTTGTTCAAATAGAGTTTGTAAATAGAATATCACGTCTGCATTTTGTACAGCAATTACCCACCAGGAAGATTGTATGCAATGTGTTAATTATTGAAACTGTCCTACCAATTTTGTTTGAAACTGTCTCATTGCTATTTGTTTCTCAAAAAAATTATGGGCAAAAACAATATACTGAAAGCCACTAGAGAAAAGAAACAGATCACACTGAAAGGAAAACCCATTAGAATAATGGCAGACTTCCATTCACAAGCCATGAAGGCAAGAAAAGCATGGAGTAGAGTACTTTAAGTCCTCTATGAAAACAAATTCCAGTCCAGACTACTATACCCTGAAAAACTCTCTTTCAAGTTTGATGGAGAAATGAAACACTTCCATGACAAAGAACAACTAAAGAATTTCATGATGACAAAATCAACCCTACACAGAGTACAAAAAGATGTTCTGGAGAGAGACCAAAATGATCAGAACTCCATGAATGAGAACAGGAGGAACTCACTAAATATGCCAAAAAAAAGAAAAAAAAAAAACAGGAAAAAAAGGAAAAGGTGTAAACAACAGCAGGTAAACAACATGTCGAATGTAAGTCAATATGTCTCAATTATAACCATAAATGTAAATGGACTCAATTGACCAATTAAAAGAAACAGACTGGCACAGTGGATTAGAAAACACAATTCAACAATATGCGCTATAAAAGAAAAACACTTAACTCATAAAGAAAGTCATAGGCCGAAAGTCAAAGGATGGAAAAAATATTACATGTTCCAGCATCTCGGAAAGGAGCAAAAGTACCAATACTGTAATCAGACAGTCACAACTTCAAAGCAAGTAAAGCATGGAGCAGAGTACTTCGTGTCCTCTATGAAAACAATTCCAGCCCAGACTACTATACCCTGAAAAACTCTTTCAAGTTGGATGGAGAAGTGAAATACTTTCATGACAAAGAACAGCTAAAGAATTTCATGATGACAAATCCAACCCTACACAGGCTACTGAAAGATGTTCTAGAAGGGACCAAAACGATCAGAACTCCACGAATGAAAGCAGAAACAACCACCTAAATAGGGCAAGCAATTAAACACAGGAGAAAAAGCAGTAAAGGACAATTAGTAAATAACATGTCAACAATAAGTCAATACAACGCAATTCTAACCATCAATGTAAACGGACTCAATTCACCAATTAAGAGAAATAGACTGGCACAGTGGATTAGGAAACAAAATCCAACAATATGCTGTATACAAGAAACACATTTAACTCATAAAGACATTCATAGGCTGAAAGTCAAAGGATGGAACAAAAAACTACATGCCCCAGCACCTCAGAAAAAAGCAGGGGTAGCAATCCTATTCTCAGACAGTCTCAACTTCAAACCAACAATGATCAAGCGAAATAAAGAAAGCCACTATATACTGGTTAGGGGAAAAATTCAAGAGGAAGAGGTAACACTCATAAGTATGTATGCATCAAAAAGGGGAGCACCCAACTATATAAAGCAAATCTTAATGGACATGAAAAATCTAATATCCAAAACTACAATTTTAACAGGAGACCTGAACACACCATTATCTCCAAAAGATAGGTCAACCAGACAAAAACTTAGCAAAGAAATAACAGAACTGAACCAGAGCTAGAAATAAATGGACTTGTTGGACATATACAGAGTGTTCCACCCAAACACAGCTGAATACACATTTCTCTCAGCTGCACATGAGCCATTTTAAAAATGGACCACATACTCGTCCATAAGTCATGTTTCTGTATATGCAAGAAAACAGAAGTTATCCCATGCATATTATCGGATCACAGTGCAATGAAACTGGAAATTAATGACAAAAGAAACCAGAAAAAAAC
>NW_004524917.1:43379-44571 GCF_000260255.1 Octodon degus
GGATCACAAGTCCGCATCTTGTACAGCAATTAACCACTAAGAAGAATATATGCAGTGTATTATTTGTTGAAACTGTTCTTCCGATATGATTTGAAACTGTCTCATTGCTATCTTTTTGTCAATAAAACTTTGAAAAAAGAAAAAAATATATAATCAAAGGATATAAAAAAGGCTATACTTGGGGATGTAAAGGGAATAAAGATGTAATACTAAATAAAAATGATATCTAATGTGGAATTTCAAAGAAAATAATTTGATGTGATTGATGTTTATTAAAATTCTACAGGTATGGTTTTCATATATGATTTACATTTCAACTAAATAATAAAAGCTTTGTAATTCATATTATCATTAGAAATTTTCTGTTATTGTTGTGAGCACCATACTTTACAGTAATGGGTGGAAAAGGATCAGGCAATAGAATGATACTGGCTTTTGAGTGCATAGTTTATTCACACATCAGTTCACACAAAGTCACATACAAACTAGTACAAGGTCCAATCTCAGTCACTTGCATAGATTTGAGATCAAATCATGAGTCCACATCACTCATTGAGCAGAGGTTTAAGTCCAACTTGAGGTAGGTTGAAAAAACACACTGTTCCAAAGGAGAGTCTGCAGACACTGTCTTCTGAGAGTAAAGTGTGTGGCTTGTAAGCAAAGCTCAGTTGTTTATTGGAGATAAAGCATCTGATATGCAGCTTAGCAGTATCTTCCTTGATGTAATTTTGGTGATCATGTCTGCCCCTCTCTTCTCTCATTATAGCTGTGGCAGTCAGGCCATCTGTTGAGTGAAATGTATCAGCTTCTTTGGGTGCTGCTTTCTTAGAGTCCTGGAGACTAGCCAAAGACATGCTCATCACAGTTACCAGTTATGTACCTTTAGATTTTTTGATTGAACAGAAGATTCTTCCTTGAGCTCATTCTTCAAAGTCATTGTCATTGTATTATGTTAAAACTTACTTAATAAAATAATTTTATGCATTAAAGATGAGGCATCTTGAGAAATCAAACTTGCCTAATGCAACGTAAGTATTTCTAAAATTATCACCTTTTCACCATACCTGCCATTCTAATCTTAAAATTCATGCTTTTTAAAATCACTTCAAAACACCCACTAATTAAAATTAAAAAGGAATAAAATGCATGAGCTTTCATCCAGTGAACTATTACTCACATTTCTCTCAGTTCA
>NW_004524917.1:44708-48950 GCF_000260255.1 Octodon degus
ATGATACTTTACTTGGAAGACCCAAAAAACTCCACCAAGAAGCTACTAGAATTAATACAGAAATTCAGTAGCATAGCACATTATAAAGTCAGTACAGAAAAGTCAATAGCATTCCTCTACAAGCGAACAAACACACTGAAAGGGAAATTATACAAACAATACCTTTTACAATAGCACCGAGGAAAATGAAATACCTTGAAATTAATCTAACTAAATAAGTCAAAGATCTTTTTGAGGAAAATTACAGTACTCTGGTAAAAGAGATCGTAAAGGATTTCAGAAAATGGAAAGATATTGCATGCTCCTGATTAGGAAGAACCAACATTGTGAAAATGGCCATACTCCCAAAATTGCTGTACAAATTTAATGCAATCACTAGCAGATTACCACCGACACACCACACAGACCTATAAAAATCATTCCTAAAATTTATTCGGAACCAGAGAAGACCTATAATAGCAAAGACAATTTGGGGCAATAAAGACAGGGCAGGAGGCATTACAATTCCTGACTTGAAATTATACTACAAGGCTGCTGTGATAAAATCAGCATGGTGCTGGCAACAAAATAGACCTGAGGATCAATGGAATAGATTAGAAGATGCTGAAGCCCCTGCGAACACACTCAGCCACCTTATCTTTGACAAAATGGCCTACATCCTCACTGGAGGAAAGCCTGTTTAAAAAATGGAGATGGAAAAATTGGCTCTCTACATGCTGAAA
Organism: Octodon degus; assembly: GCF_000260255.1. Taxonomy (NCBI): domain Eukaryota; kingdom Metazoa; phylum Chordata; class Mammalia; order Rodentia; family Octodontidae; genus Octodon; species Octodon degus. Next base: position 45,431 of record NW_004524917.1, read on the forward strand.
ACTCAAACTTGACCCAGGTTTATCACCATGCACTAAACTAAAGTCAATATGGACTGAAGATCTAAACATTAAAGCAGAGACACTAAATCTCCTGGAAGAGAAAGCAGGAGGAACTCTTGAAGACATAGGGGTAGGCAAAGAGTTCATGGACAGAAATCAAATCACATGGGAAACAGTTGAAAGAATTAAAAACTGGGACCTGCTCTTACTGAGAAGTTTTTTCATGTCAAAGAAATTGTCAACAAAGTGAAAAGGCATCCCACAAATTTGGAAAAATCATGACAAATAAGTACTCAGACAAAGGTCTGCTCTCTAGAATCTATAAAGAACTAAGAAACGCTAGGACCCCAAAATTTAAAGACCCTATCCTGAAATGGGCATCCGAGATGAACACACACTTCTCAGAGGAATAAATTAAAGAAGCGAACAAATATACGAAAAAAATGCTCCACATCACTAGCCATCCGCGAAATGCAAATTAAAACAACATTGAGATAAAATCTCACCCCAGAAAGAATGGCTATCATAAAGAAATCACCCAAAAACAAATGTTAGAGAGGCTGTGGGGAAAAAGAAACCCTTCTCCACTGCTGGTGGGAATGTAGACTGGTGCAACCATTATGGAAATCAGTATGGAGACTCCTTAGAAAAGTTGGTCTGGAAATACCCTTTAAACCAGCTATTCCTCTACTGGGAATTTTCCCAGAGGATCTGAAAACATCATATCATAGGGATATATGTGTGTCTATGTTTATAGCAGCACAATTTGTGATAGCCAAATCTTGGAAACAAACAAGATGCCAATCACCTGAGGAATGGTTGAGAAAGATGTGGTATTTTTACACAATGGAGTATTATTCAGCTATTCAGAATGATAAACTCGAAGCCTTTTAATTGAAGTGGATGCCACTTGAACATATACGCATAAGTGAAATAAACCAGACACACATGTGTAAATATCATATAGTCTCCCTTGTATAAGAACTCAAATGAAGAAATACAAATAAAATGGTATAATACAAACAAACGAAAGCAGGTTCTCAAGGACTAACTAACCAAGAGAGGGAAAGGAAAAGAGCTAGGAAATATGAATAAGTCAAGCCATTCAGTTATATGTGGATAATGGGCAAGGCAATGATCCTGAGAATCTTCAGAAGATTTTTTTAATCTAGCAGTAAATTGGAAAGATTCTCTTCCTGACTAACTATATATACTGATACCTGTGAACTAAGCAACTGCTCTACAAAGGTTAATTTGTAATAGTAGTTTCATGCTTGAAGTGCCTATCATTCTGTTCCTCTGAATATGGGCTGCTTGTCATGACATGACAGTTGTGGCTATGATGTCTCTCAGTTAGATGGTTGTTCAAGAAGAAGGGGATGGTAAATGAAAGCAAGAGAGAAAAATGAATAACGTGGGACTGTCTTGCTTTAAGGTTGTATATGGTGAGATTTTTGGACTTATGTGTAAACATGAGCAGTGTATAATTCTTTATGCCTATTTTAAATATATATTCTAATTTTTAAATGTCTTTTTATCGTATTCTGTAGGGACTTAAAGTTCAACATATCTATACTCAATGAAAAATACCTCTTCCATGTTATTCCTAAGATGTTTGATATGCAGACAGATAGTGAGGTTAAGCTTCACAGCCTAAGTTGTATGGTAGTAACAATAAGCTTGTCTTCTGGATGGTTAACAACCTAAGTTTGCAGACCAAAATTAGAGAAAAAGGTGGGCTGCAAGGAAAGCCAAGATTTTGACCCTAGCATTCTAAGGTCAATTAAGACTCAGGACACATGAGAACCTGTACTGTAACATCATGTAACTCAGTAGTGTCCGAAATTTTCTGATCAAGGAGATTATGGGGCCAAATAGGAAATTGATTGATGATGTAGAGTGTGCCTAAGGAGAGTCACATGGAGACAAAACATTCTCTCAGGTTTTCACAGAGAGCACATTGGCCAAGCAATTGCCGTGAGTCATCCACATGGTTGACACTGACAAAGGTTCTACAATTTGAGGTACGGAATCTCAGGATAAATCCTGAGGGGATTTCACTGACCTTACCAGACCCAAAAGCTACAACTCTTGTTGCATAGGTCCTGCTTTACCTTGGTCTTAATCATCCAGCATAAAAGTATAAAAACGAAATATAAGAAGTAAAGCCATGCTGTTATGTGGAGCTATAGGGGACTCAGGTATATAATTTCTGACATTGCCAGTCAAGTGGAAGACCCAAAACTATTATGGGCTACTAGACTCTTTTATAATATTTTACTGAGTTTACACACCTATAATATTCAAATAATGGAACTTAACAAAAAAGGGGATACAGATGTATTTCCATTTTGTATCTGTGTATTCAAAGTGGTTAGGATAGATATATAGTTACATTCTCTTAATGAATAGAGCAATTTGTTCTAATGGTGTTTTTAAATAGGATATCATGTCCTCATCTTGCACAGCTATTAACCACTAGGAAGAATGTATGCAATGTGTTAATTATTGAAACTGTCCTACCAATTTGATTTGAAACTGTCTTATTGCTATTTGTTTATCAATAAAATCATGGGGAAAAAAAAGAATAGCTGCAAGACAGCCAACATTTTAGCCCTAACCTTTCAAGTTCAGTGAACCCTCAGGACATGAGTACACCTCTACTATAACATCATGTAACTCATTTGTGTCCCAAATTTTCTGATCAAGGAGATAATGGCACACAGAAGAAAATGAACAATGATGTAAAGTGTGCCTAAGGAGAGTCACATGGAGAGAAAACATTATCTCTGGCTTTCACAGAGAGCAAACTTCTCAAGCAATGTCTGTGACTCATACACATGGCTGACACTCACAAAGGATCTACAAATTGCATTACAGGGTTTCAGGATAAATCCTGAGGGTATTTGACTCACTTTATCAGATACAAAAGTTACCTTTCTTGAATACTGGTCTTGCTTTATTTTGGTCTTAACCATCCAGCAGAAAATTTGCAAATGAATTATAAAAAGTAAAGCCATATTAATAAGCTGAGCTGGAAAAGGTTCAAGTCAACAACTTCAGACATTGCCAGTCTTACAGAAAACCCATTACTATTACTGACTACTGGGCTATATTTTGATATTTTGCTGAATTAATTTACCTACAGTATTTCAGTGACAATGAAAGGCCCTTTTCTGACAAAACTAACCAAAAAATTGGGATAGACGTGAATAATCATTTTGTATCTTTATACTCAAGGTAGTTAGGATAGATATGCAGCTCCATTCTCTTAATTCAATGAATAGAGAGGTTTGTTCTAATAGTGTTTGAGACAAGGTATCATGTCTGCATCTTGTGTAATAAATAACCACTAAGACGGCAACATGCAATGTACAAATTATTGAAAATGTACTAGTAATTAGTTGTGAAACTATCTCATTGCTATTTGTTTCTTGATAAAATTATTAAAAAGAAAAGAAAGACAAAGAAGATCACTAAATCCTTGAAAAAGGAATACTACAAAAAATGAATACTATAA
>NW_004524917.1:56700-62354 GCF_000260255.1 Octodon degus
AAACACCCACTAATTAAAATTAAAAAGGAATAAAATGCATGAGCTTTCATCCAGTGAACTATTACTCACATTTCTCTCAGTTCATTGCAAAAAGACATTTCAACTTTTATATTTAATTACTTCCTTCTAGTCAGACATGTACAAAAGATTTGAGAACTTTAACCTGTGAGTGAATGTAAGCAATACTTTCTGTCTTTCCCATTTCATGAAGATATTTGAAGCTTAACCATAAAATTCATGCTTTTTTAAATCACTTTAAAAATTTTAATCTTTAAAGATGTGGCTTTTGTGTCATCATGTGATACTACCATGTTAGTATAGTATTATCTGAAAATTATAAGTAGGAAACTGAAAAACTAAAAGGCTTTCTATTTCAATTTTCTGGGGTTCTTTTGTTTGTTTGTTTTGTTTTGTTTTGTTTTTGTCATGAATGGGTGTTGGATTTTCTTAAATGCTTTTTAAGCATCTACTGAGATGATCCTGTCCTTGGTCTGTTGATATGGTGCATTACAGTTATTGACTTGCATATATTGAACCATCCCTGTATCCCTGGGATCAATCCTGTTTGGTCATGATGTACAATCTTACTTATTTGCCAACATCATACTAAATGGTCAAAACTGAAAGCTTTGTCTCTAAAATAAGGAACATAATATGTATGTCCACTATAACTGGAATTCCTAAAAACCTTAGACAAAGCAATTAGATAACAGAAAGAATTGAAAGGAATAATGACAAGAAATGAAAATTTTAAATTATTAATGTTTGCAGATCACATAATATTTTACACAGATTACCCCAAAAACAGAACAAAAACTGCACCAAAAAGCTTCTAGATTTAATTACTAAGTTCAGTAGTATAGCTGGACAAAAGTCAACACTTAAAAATTTATAGAGTTCTTGTACAAAAATAACTTCACTGAGAGAAAAATTAGAGAAACAACACATTTCACAATACCATCAAAAATAAATTAGCGGGCTGGTGAGATGGCTCAGTGGTCTAAAGCACCTACTTAGAACAAGCTAAGCTAAGCAAAGCACGGGGACCACGGTTCAATCCCCCAGCACCACATGCCAGCCAGCCCCGCCCTCTGGTGGGCTGAGCTGGCCACACACACAATAAATAAATAAATAAATAAATAAATAAATAAATAAATATTTTTAAAAATAAAAATAAAAATAAATAAATAAATTAGCTATTTAGAAATCAACCTATTGAAGGAATTAAAATCTTTACACTGAAATGTACAATACTGTGAAGAAGGAAACTGAAGGAGATATCAGAAAAGGAAAATGTGTCTCTTGCTCTTGACTAGAAAGAAGCAATATAATGAAAATGGCTATATTTCCAAAATTTTTATATAGGTTTAATGAAATCCTGTTAAAATGCCAATAGTATATCTCACAGAACTAGAGAAAACAATCTTAAAATTTGTTTGGAACCAGGAGGGACCTAGAATAGCAGAATTTCTGGGCATCAAAGGCAACATAGGGAGTATAACAATCCTTGAATTGACATTATTCTACAAATCCAACATGAAATAAAAATAATAACATGGTGGTACTGGCAAATTAAACAGAACAAGGATCAATGAAGCTGACTAGAAGATACAGAAAGTACACCAAAGAAGCCAAAAACTTTCACTGGAAGAAAGATGCTTCTTTGGTAATGAAGGAAGTTGGGAAAATCAGCTTTCCACAAGTCAAAAATTAAACATATTCCCATATCTCTCATGATACACTAAACTAAAATTGAAATCAGCTAATGATCAAAATAGTAAAATATAAATACTAAATCTGCTGTAAGATATAATAGATAAAACTCTTGAAGACATAGGTATAATCAAATACTTTATGAACCAAACCCAATCACACAGGCTATATCAAAAGTTAATCAATCAATCTTGTAATCAATCTTTTTCAGTTGTCTTACTGAAAAACCTCTATACAGAAAAGAATCCACTGACAAAATGTGGAGACCTCCTACAGAGTGGAATAAAAGTTTGTCTAGCTGTTCCTTGAAGAACTAATGTCTGAAATTTATAAAAACTAGAATATATAGAAACACAAATAATCAGACCCTCCCAAATTTAAATAACTAGTTCAAACATGGGCATGTGAAATCAATACACATTTCTCAGATGCAGAACTATAAATGACAAATAAAAATATGAAAAGTTGTTTAACATCACTGATAATTCAAGAGATACGCATTAAAATAGCACTGGATTCCATCTTACTCCAGAAAGAATGGCATTATCAAAAACATAATCAATTATGAATGATAGAGGGGTTGTGAAGAATATAGAACTCTTTTCCATTGCTGATGGGAGTGTAGACTGGTGCAATCAATGTGGAAATCAATGTGGAGATTCCTCAGAATACTGAAATGAGGTTCCACTTGATCAAGATATTCTCCTTCTTGATATTACTCCATTAAAAGCATTATACCACAGCGCGCGCGCGCACACACACACACACACACACACACACACACACATTTGTAGCAGCACAGCATGGAAACAGCCCAAATGTCTAATGAGTAGTGAAAGAAAATGAGGTTCTTTTATACAATGTAATATTACTCTGTGCCTTAGTTGCTCTTCTGTAGTTGTTGGGACAAATACCAGACACCCAGAATAAATGAGGGGAAGGATTACTTAGTTAACAGTTACTGGAGGTTTCAGTCCATACTAAGATGGCTCCAAGGCAGTGCAGCACACAGCAGACAGCAACCTTTTGTGGAGGCTACCAAAAGCAGAGAGCAAATTGGAGAAGTGGCAGCAACAATAGCAACAGAGAGCAAGTCTGTCTCTCTGTCTCTATGTTACAGTCAGGCTATTTGCCACACCCTGGGTGTCCACTTACACCCATAATACCAGCAGCACTCAGACCCATAATCCCAGCAGTACTCAGACCCATAACCCCAGCAGTACTCAGACCCATAGTCCCAGCCTTGGATCATGAATTAATCACAAACTGTAAAACTGTACCTTAATGACAGCATGAGGCTTTGGGGGTGAAAAATACACACAAACCATAACATTCTGTCATATAGTAGGATAAACTTGAGAAATTTCTAGGTATGTGGATGCACCTTGAGATTATATTCTTAAATGAAATAAATTGGAAACCATGTTCACATATCACAACCTTCTCTGGCATAAAAAATGAAAAGGGTAAATAAGAATCAAAATGTATAATAGATATTGGGAAATTTGAATAAAATTCTCAAATATAAAAAGGAACTAGGGATGGAGGAGAGAAAAAGGAAGGAAAGGAAATGAAAATTAAAAAAAAATAGGATAGAAAGAAAAGTTGGAAACAAAGCTCCTGTTAATAAGGAGGGGAAGAGGGGTTGAAGAGAGGGAAGGGTAATGAGAAAAAATTAAGGTATATCACATACAGGTAATGATTCTCTAAATTGAATGTGATCATTATATACTTTTAGTGTAGCCCAATAAAATTAATCTTTAAGAAAAGAGCCCAGATCCATGCTGGGTGATTACACCAAGTCTGCTGTTTGATTAAGTCAGGATGCTGACTCTGGTGATTTTCAGAAGTTCAGGCTGATCCTGGTCTCTGTGAGTTGAAGCCTGAGGTGTTCTGTCTACAACATTCTGGCTGTCTCTTGCTGGCCTGATCTCAGCTGTATGAATTTGTTCATTGCCCATGCTTGTCACTCATCCAATTACTGTAAGCTCTAAAGTGAAACCAACCCGTGACTATTCTGTATCCTGTGTGCAGTTGGCCTCTCCCTAAAATGGCATTGGGTTCAGTTCCCTCCCTAGGGCATAAGGCAGATGATTGGATTGAAGTTGTCCACCATTGTAATAGTCAGCATCCATTGTTTTGATCTGTAGGTGCACCTCTCCATGCAGTCCTCTGGGGTCATCTCTTTCACTGTGTCCCTGTATTCAATCATCCTCTCTTGTTGTCAAGACATTGGGGAGAATGTGAAGTTTGTTTCCTTTTTCTACAATGAAGTCTGTCTCTTCACTTTCCCTGTAGGCCTAATTCTCTGTTTAATCCTTTGCTTGGTCCTAGGGATCACCCTTCTTCCTTCTTTTCTTCCCCAAATTGTTATAGTCCAGTACCTGGATTTAAAACTCAGAGAGGCTGAATTTCTACTCCACTGTCTTCCTGAAAATCCATCATTCTTATTTCAAATCAGAGATTGATTTTTGAAGCCCACTGTAGCTTATGTATGCTGAGAGTTGACTAAATGTATATTTCATCAGATATAAAAATGTTACCACAGAGAATTTTAGAATATTGGCTTAGAAAGTACAGATAAGTTTTCTTCAGAAAATAATTATATATTTATTTCAAAACTAATAATTGCAAAATATATACTCACTTAAAAAACTGGCCACAGGAACTAGTTTGAATATATTAATTTTATTATATTTCTTTAATTTAATATAATATAATTTCAGTTAACCTTTCACATTTATGATTAAAATTTAACACTAAACCTTCTCATCCCTACAATAAATAAGGGTGAACTTCAGTACTCTGGTAGATTTCTTAGCAACTCAAGGCACAAGAGAAAGGGATAAGTGACAGAGGATATCCATAGGCTGATAATTCTGAAAAAACAGTTGAACTCTCACTTGCAGTCATTCAGAAAATAATTATATTTCCAGAAATTCAAAGACGTTTAATGGAATGGTTCTTTAATAAGTAAAATTGTGTATTTAGTGTATTGAAAAATATTATGAGTAGCTGAGTTATTTTAGAAATTAAAATAAAGCACCTGTAGTGTCAAATTTATTGACCTAGTATATATTAGTAGTGGCAGACTTATGGCATGCACGATGACTGGCTGTTAGTGTTGAAATCTCTAAGAAATTCGCCATCACCAATCTTAACAAATATTGAACAATACTGGATCTACTTTTCTTATTCTCAAGTATAGATTTTCCTAGGATTCATCCTATCAACAGAAAGTGAAAGAAAATATGTTCTCTTGAGGTGAATAAATATACTGAAAGAATAAAATAATAATAGCATTTAAAGTTATTGCCAGGGTTAAAAACAATAAAGAAACTACTTCAACATAATTTTAAGAATGAAAAATATACTTGTGTCTTGTGTGTGTGTGTGTGTGTGTGTGTGTGTGTGTGTGTGTGTGTGTGTATTTAAGTAAGGGTCTACAGGGTCTCACTACATAGATCGAACTCATAGTGATTCTTGTGCAATCAGCCTCTTGAAGAGCTGGGATTACAGGCACCACCGTGCCCAGTCTCAACGACAGTATCAGAGTGCCCCGGAAACAGGGAAAGGGCCAGCATTGCATGTCCAGGATCAAACTGGCCACTGTGTCTGACTAAGCAGGTGCTTTAAATTGCTGAGCTATTTGGCTGACACCTCTTCTGTCTTTACAATAGAAAATTTGTAGTTTAATATTCCCAAACATTTCTTTTTTATGTTAAAGTATAAATTATTTAGCTTCTCATTTTTATTGTTTAATATTTTCATTGTTAAATTTTGTATTATTTATTTTTTAAATTTTTAATATTAATTTTATTGAGAAAGAAGTAGCAATGAGACAGTTTCAAAACAGATTAGAACAGTTACAATAATTAATACATTGCATCTTGTTGCATTCGTAGTAGTTATTCATAGTACAAGATGCAGACATGATAAAT
>NW_004524917.1:62454-64356 GCF_000260255.1 Octodon degus
CATCTATATAAAACCAATATTTACAGATGTAAAACAACAGATGAGCACTAATACAATTGTAATAGGGGACCCCTATACTCTAGCATAAATTAGATCAGCTACACAAAAAATTAACAATACAATATCAGAACTCAATGTAACTTTTGAACAAATGAATTTAGTAGGTGTCTGTAGTATGTTTCATCCCACAACATTTGAATATACTTTTTTTCAGCTGCACAGAACATTTTCTTCAAAATAGACCATAGAGTAACACATAGAACATGTTTAATTATATTCAATGAACTTGAATATATCTATGCCTATTATCAGACCATAGTACAAGGAAATAGGAATTCAATGGCAAAATAAACCACAAGGGCTTCATAAACACATGGAAGTTAAATGACACCCCCCTCCTAAACAACTCATGCATCACAGATAAAACTTAAGAAGAAATTGGACAGTTTGTATAATTAAATGTTAGCAATAATACAACATATTGGAACATTTGGGGCACAGTGGGAGCAATACTAAGAGGGAAATTTATAGAAGTAAATACCCATATAAGCAAAAGAGATCAAGCTCAAATAAATAACATGAGGTTGAGCCTCAAGCTTCTGGGTAAATAAGAACAAGTCAAAAACTCATAAGAATGAGGAAATTCAAGGCAGAAATTATTGCAACTAAGACTAAGAAAACAATACAAGGAATCAATACATTAAAGATTTCATTCTCTGAAAGATTAAATAAAATCAATAAACACTTAGGTAACCTTACTTTAAAAAAAAAAAAGAAGAAAGGCTCAAATCCATGTAATTAGTAATGGAAAAGGAAAAATCACAGCACATTTCACAGAAATCCAAATAATCTAAATCTATTGAAAATTTATATTCTACTAAGATTGAAAATGCAGAGGAAATTGAAATATTCTTAGATTAATATGAATAACCAAAGCTGAATCAAGGATATAAAGTTCTGAATAAAACAATATTAATCAATGAAATTGAAGATGTAATTAGAAACCTACCAAAGATTCTAAGAAAAGCCCAGGCCCTACCTGATTTACTTCTCAATTCTACAAAAAATTAGAGAAGGCTTAAAACCAGTACTTCTCAAATGCTTTAATGAAATTGAAAGAAAAACATTAACTCAAACTCATTCCTGGAAGCAAATTTTACCCTAATATAAAAATAAGGAAAGAACTGAATCAAGCAAGAGAACTACAAACTAAATGCCCATCAACTGATGAAGGCAAAGAAGGTGTGTGCCTGTGTATGTATGTATGTGTGTGCATGTGCACATATTCGTGTGCTTAATTCAATGCTGAATTCATCCATAAAGAGTGATAAACTTGAGACATTTCTAGCTAAATGCATTGACCTTGCAGCCATACTCTTAAGTGGAATAAATAGGACAAATGTATAATTATTGCATTGTTTTTCTGGGGTGAGAAACCAAAAGTGTAAGCAAAGAACAAATATATAATAGAGAGTGCGAAATAGGAAGAAAATATTCAAATGGGAAGGGAAATAGGAAATAAGAGTAAGAAAGTAGGGAAGGGAAAAGAAAAATGAGAAAAAAGGGAAAATGGAAATAAAGTTCTTGTAAATAATGAGAAGAGAGGTTGAAAGGAGGGTAGGGGAATGGGAAAAAATGAACAAATTATAGTGTGTATAAGTACAAATTCCCTATAATAAATGTTATCATTATATAAACCTAAAATTTACCAATAAAACTTAATCTAAGAAAGAAAAAAAGTAAGATCATATTTACTCAAAACTGGAAGACACAAACTTAACCTATAATCAAAGGAGAGACCCAGTCCTAGCCCAGGTCCGGTGAGTGTGTGGAGAGCTTCCTGCTACCTGCGCTGGCGGGACCAGTCTCAGCCCAGGCACAGCGTGGGCCGGACCCTCTCCC
>NW_004524917.1:76646-86068 GCF_000260255.1 Octodon degus
TAACTTTTTCACTACAAAATGGTCCTTCATTTATGTCACACTTTTTTTGTTTACTTTTGCCAGAGGGGTATTCCACTGCCATTCATATATTGTAGGTGCATTAATTCAGTAAATAATCATATATAGTCTATTAGTCCATAACAGTAGTGGGTTATCCACATGACTAGCAATGTCAGAAGTTGTTGACTTGAGCCTTTCACAGCTCAGCATATTAATATAGCTTTACTTTTTATACCTCATTTTTATACTTTTCTGCTGGATGGTTAAGATCAAAATAAAACAAGATCTATATAACAAAAAAATGCAACTTTTGTGTCTGACAAGGCCAGTTGAATCCTCTGAGGATTTACCCTGAAACCCTGTACAGTAGTTTGTAAATTTTTTGTCAGTGTCAGCCACGTGGATGAGTCACAGCCATTGTTTGACCAATTTGCCCTCTGTGAAAGCCTGAAATAATGTTTTCACTCTAGGTGACTCTCCTTAGGCACAGTCTACCTCATTGATCACTTTCTTCTGTGGCCCCATAAACTCCTTGATCAGAATATTTGGGACAATAGATTGTTACAGTACAGGTTCTCTTATTTCCTGCTTCCTCACTGAACTTGAAGGGCTACAGCCAAAATGTTGGTTATCCTTATACTCTTCTTTTTCTCTAATGTTGTGGTCTGCAAACTTAAGTTGTTAACCCTCCAGAAGAAAAGCTTAATGATATTGTTACCCTAAACCATAGGCTGTTGAGCTTAACATCAGTATCTGTCTGAATATCAAACGCCTTAGACAAAACATGAAACAAGTATTTTCAATCAATCATTGATATGCTAAACTTTAAATATGTACAGAATGTGAAAAAAGGGGGCCAGGGAGATGGCTCAGTGGAATAAGTGCTTCCCTGGCAAGCACATAGGCCTGAAGTTCACTCTCTAGTTCTGCCAAAAAAAAAAACCAGAATGTGAAAAAATTAAAAAATTAAATTAAAAATAGAAATAAACAATTACAAATTTTTACACAGAAACTTAGAAATATAACCATATACAACACTGTAGCAGGACAGTCCTGTGACAATTATTTTTTCTCTTGTTTTCATTTATTACCTTTATTATTTCTTTTTAAAAAAAAACATTTACTTGAGTGAAAGTATAGTTTATTTGATATGAAACTAGAATGAGTATGCTTTTAGAAGACCAGAATTACAAGGATTTCAAGCATGGCCCTAGCATTACACATTGCTATCGTCAGTGAAGATGCTTAGTTCACAGGTATCAGCATATGTATTCAGTCAGGGTGAGAATCCTACCAATTAACTGCTAGTTTCAAAAACCTGATGGAGATTCACAGGCTCACTGCCTTAACCATTTTTGCATATAATGTGTGGCTTTGCCCAGTCATGTTCCCAGCTTTTCTCCTTACCCTTTCTTCATTATCTAATTCTTAATTTCTCACATTCTTTTTACTTGTGTTACACCTTTCTATTTTTATTTCTTCTTTTAAGTTCTTACACTAGGAAGACTATATGAAATTTACACATGTGGGTCTGGTTTATTTCACTTATGAATATATATTCAAATGACCACTGATATATGAAGGCTTAGAGTTTATCATTCTTTATAACTGAGTAATACTGCATTATATAAAAATACCACATCTATCTACCAAACTTGGAAAAAAAAAAAAAAAACCACCACATCTTTTTCATCCATTCCTCACTTTGGTTGCTTCCAAGAGTTGGCTATCACAAATTGTGCTGCTATTAACATAGGTGCACGTATATCCCTATAATATGATGTTTTCAGTTCTTTTGGGAAAATTCCCAGTAGGGGAATAGCTGATTTAAGTGGAATTTTATAGTCCTAGTTTTTTAAGGAGTCTCCACACTGATTTGTTGGAGAATGTTGCACCAGTCTACATTCTCCAACAATGGAGAAGGGTTCTTTTTTCCCCACAGCCTCTCTGACATTTGTTGTTGGTTTATTTCTTTATGATAGCCATCTCAGGGTGAGATGGTACCTCAGTGTTATTTTAATTTGCTTTTCACACATGCCTATTGATGTGGAGCATTTTTTCTTGAATTTATTAGCTTCTTTAATTTCTTCCTCTGAGAAGTGTGTATTCATCTCAGATGCCCATTTCTGGATTGAGTCTTTAAATTTTAGGGCCCTAATTTGTTTTAGTTCTTTACAAATTCTAGAGAGCAGACCTTTGTCTGAATGCATATTGGTTAAGATTTTTTTCAAAATTTGTGGGTTGTCTTTTCACTTTTTTGGTAATTTCTTTTGATGTGTAAAAGCTTCTTAATAAGAGGAGGTCCCAGTTGTTAATACTTTCAAGTGTTACCTATTCTATTTGATTTTTGTTCATGAACATTTTGCCTACCTCTGTGTCTTCAAGATTTCTGCCTACTTCTCTTCCAGGAGATTTAGTGCTTAAGCTTTAATGTTTAGATCTTTAATCCATTATGACTTAGTTAGTGTTTGGTGATAGACCTGGGTCAAGTTTTAGTTTTTGACATATAGAAAACCAGTTTTTCCAGCACCATTTGTTAAACAGGTTATCTTTCTTCCAGTAAGCATGTTTGGTCCCTTCGTTGAAGGTATGATGGCTTAGTATGTTTGTAGTCACATCTGCATCTATTAATCTATTCCATTGATCCTCTGGTCTAGTTTTTGCCAATACCATGATAATTTTATCACAGTAGCTTTGTAATATAATTTCAAGTCAGGAATTGCAATTCCTCCTGCCTTGTCTTTGTTGTGCAGGATTACCTTTGTTATTGTAGGTTTTTTCTGGCTCCAAATAAATATTAGGAATGATTTTTCTAGGTCTATGAGGTATATTGGTAAAATTTTGATAAGGATTGTGTTAAATTTGTATAACAATTTTGAGCATATTGTCTTTTTCACAATGTTGGTTTTTCCTATCCAGGAGGAGAGAAATATTTCTTCTTCTTTTTTTTTTTTTTTTTTTTTTTTTTGTGTGTGTGTGTGTGTGTGTGTGTGTGGAACCAGGGATTGAACTCAGGCCCTTGTGCTTGCCAAGGAAGCACTTATTCCACTGATTGAAATCAGGCCCTTGTGCTTGCCAAGGAAGCACTTATTCCACTGAGCCATCTCCCCGGCCCCAGAAATATTTCTTTTTTCTTTTTGAATTCCACTACAATCTCTTTTTTCAGGGTATGGTAATTTTCACTGAGTAGAAGTTTTACTTTTTAGTTAGATTAACTCCTACATATTTCACTTTCCATGGTGCTATTGTAAAAGATCTTCTTTCTCTAATTTATTTCTCAATGTCTTTTGTTATCTATGTAGAGAAATGCTATTGACTTTTGGGTATTGACTTTGTGTCCTGCTATGCTACTGAATTTGTGTATTAATTCAAATAGCTTCTTTGTGGAGTTTGTTGGGTCTTCTAAGTAGATTATCATGTCATCTGCAAATAATGATAGTTTAACTTCTTTACCTATTTTTATTCCTTTTATTTCTCTCTCTTGTCTAATGGCTCTAGCTAATGATTCTAGAACTACAGTGAATAGGAGTGGTTATAGAGAATATCCTTGTCTTGTGCCTAATCTTAGAGTAAAAGATTTCAGTTTTTCCCCATTTAGTATTATGTTAGCAGTTGGATTGTCATAAATGGCTCTACCAAATTGAAAAAGACATCATCTGTTCGAATCTTCTGTTGGACTTTGAACATGAACGAGTGTTGGTCTCTGTCAAATGCTTTTTCTTCATCAATTGACATGATCATGTAATTTTTAGTTTTGGCTATATTGATATAGTGTATTACATTTATAAGTTTGAGTATGTTGAACCATCCTTGCATCCTGAGGATGAATCCTATCTGGTCATGGAGTATAATCTTAATGTTTTGCTGTATTCTATTTGCTAGGATTCTACTGAGGAGTTTTGCATCTATGTTCATGAAGGAGATTGGCCTGTATTTCTCTTTTTAGTTGCATCTTTTTGTGGTTTTGCTATCAGTATCACACTTGCCTCCAGGAGTGATTTTGGGAGAATTGTTTCCTTTTCAATTTCATTGAAGAGTAGAGGATTATTGAGATTAAATTTTCTCTAAATTTCTTGTAGAGTTCAGCTGTAATTCCATCAGGACCTCGAGTTTTCTTTGTCAGTAGGTTTTGTATTACATTTTGAATTTAATTTGTGGTTATTGGATTATTGAGAGTTCTTATTTCTTCTTGACTCATTTTTTGCAATATGTACCTTTGTAGGAATCTGCCCATTTCTTCTGTGTCTCTGATGCTGTGAGAATAAACATTTTCAAAATAGGTTTTTGTTTTTGTTTTTGGAACTGGGTGTTGAACTCAAGCCTTTGTGCTTGCCAGGCAAGCACTTATTCTCCTAAGCCATCTCCCCATCCCTGCAAAACAGCATTTGGTGTTCTTAATTTCCACATGGTCTATGATATGTTCATCCTTTTCATTCCTTATTGCTTGAATTTGAGTTTTTCTTTCCTCTTTTTGATGAGGTTAGCTAGGGTTTGTCAATTTTTTTAAATTATTTTAAAGAATAGCTTTTGGGTTCATTATTTCTTTGTATCATTTTCTTTATCTCAACTGTATTAATCTGTACTCTAATAATTATAATTTCCTTCCATGTTTGAAGTTTGAGCTAGGTTTGCACTTCTTATTTTAGAAGTTTGTGTTGCAGCCTTAGGATATGAATTTGTTCTTGCTCTCTTTTCCTAATGTGTGATTTCACTGTTATAAATTTCCCTCTGAGAAGTGCTCTCATTGCATCTCAGAAATTCAGGTAAGTTGTGTTTGGATTTTCACTGGGTTATAGACTTTTTCTTAATTTTTTTGTTTAATTTCATGTATAACCCATTGTTTGCTGAGGAATATGTTATTTAATTTCCATATACTTATGGAGATTTTGTGATTTCTTTTTTCATTAATTTCCAGTTTCACAGTACAGTGGTCAGATAATAAGCACGGAATTATTTCTGTTTCTTGTATGCATAATATTGTTAGATTTTGTTTCTTAATCCACTCTGGCAATCTATTTCTTTTCATTGTTCATTAGCTTTGATGGTTATAATTGATATATATTGACTTAGGTTTGTCATGTTATATTCCTGTGTTGGTCCCCTACTTTTCTCCTGTGCCTAATAGTTTGCTATGTTTGGTGGGTTCTTTTTGTTGTCACTCTTGGAATTGTGAGTATTTTTATCCCTTTCTTGAATATCTTTTAGTACTCTGTGTAGGGTTGGTTTAGTGGTCATGAATTTCTTTTGTCTTTCTTTGTCATTGAAGTAGTTCACTTCTCCATTAAACTTCAGGGCTGGTCAGATAGCTCAGTGGGCTAAAGCACCTGCTAAGGCAGACACAGGGACTGGGGTTTGATCTCTGTCATGCTATGCCAGTCCTACCCCCACGGCACACTTTGATGGCAAATGAGACTGGGTGAGGTGGTGCATACTTGTAATCCCAGTACTTCGGAGGCTGAAAATAGGAGAATCACTACACATCCTATCTGTAATGTGAGACCCTGTAGAACCTGTACTAAATACATTAAAAAAAACTTGAAAGAGTATTTTTCAGGGTGCATCAGTTTGGGTTGGAATTTGTTTTCTTGTAGGACTGGAGTACTTCACTCCATGTTCTTCTTGACTTGATAATCTGTAAGGCAAAATCTGCTGCTATTCTGATGGGTTTTCCTTGAAATATCATCTGTTTTCTTTTCTTTAGCAGCTTTCAGTATTTTGTTCTTATGCTGAATTTCTGAGATCTTGACTATTATATGTTTAGGTGTAGTTTTAATTGTGTTGGTATTATTTGGAGTTCCATATGCCTCGTATCCCTGAATCTAAGGTTGTTTCCCCATATTTGGGAAGCTTTCTGCTGTTAGTTCAACCCATATTCTTTTTATATCATTTGTGTTGACTCCTTCTTTCTCTTTGATACCTATTAGTCTTATGTTGTTCATCTTTGAATCATCTTGCAGCTGTTGAATTATTATTTCCCAGATCCTAACTGTTTTTAAAATATCTTTTGTTAGCTTTTCACTAGCTGTAATGGTGTATTCAAGGCCTAGAAACCTATCTTCACTTTTATTCAAACAGTTGTGCCAACTTCTAATGAAGTTTTTAATTTTTGTATATCTCTTTGAATCTTCTTCATCCATTGATTTCCTATATTGTTCATTCAAGGTTTCCATTATTTTTCTATTCTCCTATATTTTTATCAGACTTCTTTAAAAACTCTTAGCAATTCTTTCATTGTATTTATCATCTTTTTAACCTGTGAAATTATTTCTGATCTTATTTCCTCTATGCTTTTCTACAGCTCTTTCTTTACTTCAGTTCCTATTTTTTCAGATATTTCAAGTGTGTCACTTCCAATTTCTTCTATGCTGATGTCTGCTGGGTTTGTTCTTAGTGGGCTCACAGCCTGAGAATGCATTTTGTTTCCCCTTTCTAATTTTCTATTTCAGAAAGAACTCTTTATTTTGATCCCTCTGGTATTTTTTTGTGAAAGTGATAGTAGGTAGCACTGCCACTGCAGTCAGAGCCTCTCTGTAAAGAGTCTGATTTTTTGGTATCTCCCTGTGTCATAGATTCTTGTTCTGTGTGTGTTCCAAGATTTTGCCTTCTTTATTAATTGACATTGAAATATCAGTTTCTGTTTGGCACTGTTCTCTGTGCTTCAGTGTATGGCTTTGGTGTGGATTATCCAAGCACCTCCCAATACTAATACCCAAGAAAAAACATGTGGTTAAGACAGACATGGTTTCCTATTTACAGTAGTATAGTTAGCACTACTAATAACAGCTAGTGAAATTTAGAAATTGACAAACTTTTGTAACTAATGTGTTTGTACTTTAAACCATAGACACAAATATCATAGCTGTATAACAACATAGTTCTAAAATTGGGAATTTATATTTAAATTAGTTCTCCTGAGTACTGTCTGGTTACCTCACATTCATGCACCCAGACTCTTCTAGGCAGGCTAGCTCACCCTAGTTACCTACTGCCTCCTCTGAGCCCTAAAGATGCTCCTGTAAGTCTGGGCCTCTGTCTGGGCTTGACTGGGCTCAGCAGTATGCCTCAGTTCACCAGGTCTAAATCTATTGAACTTTAACTCTACCATCAAGACCTGGCTTTGGTCTGGTTGCTCTGCTCAGTTTCTTCCAGCTGAGTCATGTCCAAGTGGGCCCACTGCACCCCACTGGCTTTCAGTCCCAGGGTTCCTTCCCGATAGACTCGCCAAAGTGGAGTGTGCCCGCTGCACCCTATGCATTTTTAAAAATAGCTTCAGGGGCATTGTAGTAGAAGAGAACATATAAATAAATCAACATAAAACATTTCAACCTTTGAACATTTAGGTGGTTGTTAAGTCTGACTCTTTGAGGACATGGGCAATGACACTATGTTACTAAAGAAAGTAAGATGCTAATTAGGAAAACATCAGGTTTTTGAGCTGGATCTGAAAGAGCATGAAGGGCAGCACAGCTGACTTCTCTCCTGCTGCCTTCTGCTTTCCTGCTGTTCTCCAGGTTCTGCAGTGGGACAAGTCTCTTCTTGCTCCTTTCTTTGCTCTCCTTTTCTTCTCTTTATATAAAAGTTGCATTTACCTGTTCAAAAAGAGTCCAGCCTTCAGGAATAAAATATTATATTAATTATTCTTTTATTATCCATGTGGCACATATTTCCCACATAAATGAGATTACTTCAGATGACTTTCAGGCATCTGAAAAAAGCCCAGAATTTTATGAGGCTTCAGTCAGTGTTGACAGTAAAGAAAGATCCTGCCCTCTAGTGGTTCATATCCGTACTTCAGGCTCTGTTCATTTCTAGATTGCTGGCTTGAAACACAACAGAAAGAAGATTTATAAGAGATATTAGACATGGTCAATTCTACTAATTTTATGATCTTTCTTTACATTTAATGTGAGTGGATTCTTATTTCCAGATTATTTAAAACGTAACTGAATAGAGAAAGATTTTCTTTGCAACAGCTAAGTGCCAAACATTTGTTGCTGAACTCCAGCAATTCATTGAGGTAGACCTGACCCTCAGCACTCAGCTTGTTGCATTACACTTAATGTCACAATACAAGTTAAGTTCATGAGTGTGAAGTAATATCTTCACTCTTTTCACCCCTCATGAATTTCAAGTGAAGTTTTTCACCTATAATCATATCACTGGGTCCTTTGGGAGTCTGAAGTAAACTTGGTTGTCCTTAGTGTAGGGAAGAGCTTTAAATTGATTTTACCATTTCAAGATTACTCCTCAAAAAAGGTCTCTTTATCAACTATGCACTATACTAATAAAAAATCATCACCTTTAAATTTATCATTCTAAAGAATGGCCACATTCAACATGATATTAGAGGTACAAAAAAACCCCACAGTCAATATTTAATTTTTTAAAACATGTGTTACGGTAGAATACAAAATGCCATTAATTTCTCTGAAAGTACTCACCTATACTTATAACACTCTTATCCCACCATTCTCAACACTTTGTGAAGTAGTTTTCAAAATCATTTTTAATATCTTTAGTTGGGCTGTCTTGAACTATTCCAAATATTTAGCTTTCATGGCCATTTTGGCTTTGCAAAAGAGGCAGGGTCATATGGTGCCACACACACTGAATATGGGGGCTAAGCATGCACCACATTTCATCGTCCACTTTTGCACAGGATGACTCCTTGAATTAGTGTTTATGGTGTTTTTTTTAACATGAATTTAAAAGGAATTCAGGAAAAAGGACTCCCAAACTGCCTCAGAAAGCCACAGGAGTTATAAAAAAGTATCTTCAAAGTGAGAGGGAGTATTTTGGGAGGATAAATTATAATATATCTTTTACTATAATCAAATTTTTATTATTATTTACTTATTTTTCATTTATGTTATTTGGTATAGGTTTTCTCTATGCAGCTAGGATTCATAGTGATCCTCCTGTTTTCAGCCTCCCAGAGCTGAGATTACAAGTGTGTGTGATCATGCCCAGACTTGTTTGCTGAATCAGAAGGCTCTGGGGGTGGGGCCAGCCTGCTATGCAGGATTGAAGATCGAGCACTGGTCCCTGTGTTTGCCAAAGCAGGCGCTTAGTCCACTGAGCTATCTGGATGGCCCCTAAATAAGTTTTTAGAATGCCCTCAGAACATTTCTACCCAAGGGGCCAAGCTGCCTTTGAAGCTGGTTGCCTTAAGAGAGTCATGACAAGGACTATCTGTTAATTTATATTTCCAATAGATTCTTGGGAGTTCAAACTTCTTTAGCAATAATAAGGGTAATTATCATTAAAAACAAACCTTTTACACTAACTCTGGTTGTTGAGATAAAGACATAATGAATTTAAGCCTTTGGATAACAAATTATATTTTTTATTTATTTATTTATTTGAGAGAGAGAGAGAGAGAGAGAGAGAGAGAGAGAGAGAGAGAGAGAGAGTGTGGCCAG
>NW_004524917.1:86178-120487 GCF_000260255.1 Octodon degus
TTATTTTTATTATTTTTTATTTTTTTGTTGGAACCGGGGATTGAACTCAGGCCCTTGCACTTGCCAGGGAAGCGCTTATTCCACTGAGCCATCTCCCCCAGCCCCCTGGATAACAAATTATAGAATGAAAATTTTATGCAAGCATATAAATATTATAACTAAGATGCTAAGTAGTAAAATAAACACTTACTGGTTCAGTAAAGTTCAGTGATAATGCAACTTTACCTTTTCACTCTCTCCCCAAAAATATCAAAATAGTGAGAAAACCATAAATATCTATGTTCCCCCAAAGTTGACCAGTATCAAAGGATTGAAATAGAGATAGCTACCTGTAATATATAAAACATATAGACTATCAGTAGAATCACAGCATTATAAAAACAAATATGTGTTTTCAAAGACTTTTGAAGAGTTATATAAGCACAAATATAGAGCAGTCTCCACATTAGAGGCAACAAAGGCTGGTGGAAAGAGTTGTCTTTGGGTGCAGCTACACATTTAATTCATACTTTAAGAAAAATAAATGGTTATGATAACTTATGCTTCTAACCTTTTCTTCAGGCAAAGGGTAAAATTGAAACTATCTAAAATAGACATTTTTGACACAAGAGACTTCAACAGCAAATATAACTGGAATTGTTCAAGCCAGGTAGCTAAGGATCACCAAAAAGGAAATGGGTGACTCTGCCAAGCAGAAAGAGGCTTGCACTAGAATAGAGCACTGGATTTGTGTCACATACTGCACTGGTAACCTGCAATAATACTGTTAAAAGCATGTTAGGAACTGGAAATACTAGAAATGTGCAATAGAGTTTCTTAAAATTATAAGAAGCAGCACTTTGATATAAAAAGTGATCTAAGAAAATAAATATTAAAAGCTGGGTAATTGTATCCCCATATTTATTAACTGTGCTATACAGCTATTTTAAAATAGAGTGCATTGAAAAGAAAAAATCATTATTTGTAGAAATTACATGACTAATGAAAAAATATAGGGGGGCCTGCTGGTTAGCTCGGTTGTAAATGCCTGCTTATGCACCAAATGCAGTCAGGTGCAGGATATTGAAAGAGTTTGAGCTCCAGCTCCAGCTCCACATGTCTTACCAGACCAGCCCTTCAGGCAACCTGAGCCAGCCAAAAAAAAAAAAAAAATCCTTCTCAACTTTCCCAGGCCTGCTGTGCTGGCCCCATCCCTGAGGTTCACTGGAGAGTGATTGAAACTGGATATGGTGGTGCATGCTTGTAATTCCAGCACTTTGGAGGCTATAAACAGAAGAATCTCTATGAGTCCGATCTAGTAGTGAGACTGTTAACATCCTATGGACTCTTCCCTAAAATATAGAAAAAAATGGAAAATTATATTCTACAGACTAATAATATAGCAAAACTCAAATTAAGAAATAGTAGAGTTTATTTAATTTGTTACAAAAGTCAAGGAGATGACAAATATAATAAAAGCCCTAAATTCAGAATGTGTCTAGTTATTACAAAACTCATTTCATAAGCATACTAGAAATTGAGGTAAAAGAGAATGCAATGAAAATAAAATAATAAGTGAATAATTACATATATTTCCTTTTGAAAATACCATTAAGGTCACAAGCTTTAAAGTGAGGAAAACAAAATTTCCTTATTTTTGTACATATTTCTGAGAAATAAATGATATAACTACATTAAGAAATACAATAATAAGTTTTCCATTTGAAACTTTACAATGTGTAAAACATAGTTAAAATTACTGCCTACCATTTATTTCTGAAATAATTGGACTTTATAATATAAGGTCAAATGAAATAATAAACTGAATTCATTTTATAATTGGAAGAGAAGGGGCCGGTGAGATGGCTCAAAGGAATAAGTGCTTCTCTGGCAAGCATAAGGGCCTGAGTTCAATCCCCAGTTCCGCAAAAAATTAAAAAGAAAGAAAGAAAGAAAGAAAGAAAGAAAGAAAGAAAGAAAGAAAGAAAGAAAGAAAGAAAAGAAAAGAAACCTCAGCAGAAACACTTCAACAACTATAAATGGAAGAGAAGGGATACTATTTTTCAATTTTCTTTTCTTTTACAAAGACTACAAAATACTATTAAGACAGAAAAATTACAAGTGGTACAGACTTATATTTAACAATGTAATATGAATTTCACAGTATTTATTGTAATGTAATGCTTTCTTCCAACCAGTTATTCATATTGCCAGATATATTCATGCAAAATGAAAAAATGAAAAAAAAGAAATATAAAGGAAATTAAGAAGAGAAAAAGGAAAAACAATTGAAATAGGAAGACAAAATAAATTAAGCATTATCTGCTCCTTTCCATAGACCAGTGAAAATCCACAGTAGTTGTTGAAACCGTCTTGCTTACATACACAGATATAGCCTTTCCCCCTTCCTCTCCTGTCCTCCTCAACCCAATAACTCCTTTTGAATAAGTTCATTTATTTTCCCAGTATCTATGGTACTCTTTAAATTCAATTTTCTTTTTCAAGTTCTCACACTAAGGAGACAAAAATGATGTTTGCACATGCCGGTCTGATTTATTATAAGAGTATAGTTTCTATTTCCATTCATTTACCAAAAAAACTCTCAAATTTATCCTGTATGATAGCTGAATAATACCACACTGTATAAAAATATCACAACCTTTTTGCACATTCTTCAATTGAGGGGCATCTGGGTAGTTTCCTGGATTTAGCTATAACAAATTGTGATGCTAGAAGCAAATTGTGCAGCACTTGTATCACTATGTTATGAGGTTTTCAGTTCTTTTGGAAAAATGCCCAGGAAGGGAATAGCTAGCTTAATGGGATATCCAATTCTAGCTTTTTAAGGAATCTCCACACTGATTTCCATAGTGGTTGTACTAGTCTCACATTCACCAACAGTGGAGAAAGGTTCTTTATTCCTCACAGTCCCTCCAGCATTTGTTATTAGCTAATTTTTTCAAATAAGTCATTCTTGGGCAGGCCAGGTAGCTCAGTGGACTAAAGTACCTGCTTAGGTAGAGCACAGTGGCAGTGGTTCAATCCCAGGCATGCAATACATTCCCCACACCTGGGGCACACTGAGACTAGGATTGAGACTCAGCATGGTGGCATGTACCTGTAATCCAAGCGCTTGGGAGGCTGAAAACAGGAGGAGGATCACTATGAGTCCCATCTACTAGTGAGACCCTGAACACCCTATAGACCCTGTACCAAATATATGAAAAATAAATAAATAAATAAATAAGCCATTGTTTCTGGAGATGGAATATTAGTGTTGTTTTAATTTGCATTTCTCGAATGACCAATGATGTTGAACATTTTCTCATATATTTACTTGCCATTTGTATTTCTTTATCTGAGACATAAATATTCATCTGAGATACTCATTTTTGGATTGGGTCTTTGAATTTGAGGGCCCTGATTTCTTTTAATTCTTTCTATGTTCTAGATAGAAGATCTTTGTTGGAGGAACAATCAGCTATAATTTTTTCCCAGATTCCTCGTTTTCTATTTACTCTGTTGGGGATTTCCTTTGAAGTGAAGACAATTTTCAAAAAAAATGAGATCCTGGTTTATGATTCCTTGAAGTATTTCCTGTGCAACTTGGTTTTTGTCCATGAAAAAAACCTCTGCCTACCCCTATGTCTTTAAGATTTCTAACTCAAATTTCCTTCACAAGACTTAGTGCTTCTGTTTTAATATTTAAAGCTTTGAAACATTCTGACTGTAGTTTAGTGCATGGTGGTAGACATGAGTTTAATTTTAACTTTCAGCATTTGGAAAGCCAATATTTCCATCATCATTTATTAAAGATGTTATCTTTCTTCCAGTGAGCATGTTTGGCCCCTTTTTCAAAAATAAGGTGGTTGAGTGTGTTTGTAATTGTGTCTGCATCTTCTAATCTGTTCCATCAATACTCAGGGATGTGTCTATGCCAGTACAATGCTGATTTTTTTTCTGAACTGGAGATTGAATTCAGGCCTTTGTGCTTGCCAGGCAAGCACTTATCCTACTGAGCTATCTCTCCAGCCCCTGATTTTTTTCAAAATAGCTTTATAGTATTATTTCAGGCCAGGGATTGTGATAACTCCTGCCTTTCCTTTGTTTCCCAGGATTGCTCTTGATATTCTGGATTTCTTCTGGTTCTGAAAGAATTTGAAGTTTTCTCTATCTCTATGAGGTATGCTGATGTTATTTTAATTGTAATTGCATTGAATCTGTAGAACAATTTTACAGAAGTGTCTACATCATGTTCAGGTCTCACTACTAGATCAGACTTGTAGTGATGTGCCTGTTTACAGCCTCCCAAGAGCTGGGATTACAAGCATGTGCCACCACATGCAGTCTCAATTGCCATCTCAATGTGCCCCAGGGGTGGGGCTGGCACGGCAGGCCCGAGGATTGAAACCCTTGCCCCAGTGCCTGCTTGCAGGTGCTTTAATCCACTGAGCTATTTGGCTGGCCCTTTAAGAGCATGGATACCTTTCAATTTTCTCAAATCCTCTTCAATCTCTTTCCTTAGGGTATTGTAATTTTGGCTGTATAAATTTCTTACTTCTTTTGTGAGGTTGTTTCCTAAGAATTTCTTTTTTTATGTGATTGTGAGAAGTGTTGTTTCCCTAATTTCTTTCTTAGTGTGTTCATTGTTTGTGTAAAAAAATAATACTGATTTTTAAATGTTGATTTTGTATCCTTCTATGTTACTGAATTTGGTAATTAAATCCACAAAACTCTTGGTGGAGTTTTTTGGGTTCATCTGTGCATTGTATCCTGTCATCTGCAAATAATGATTTCATTTCTTTTTCAATCTTTATTTCTTTTATTTCTCTCGCTTCTCTAATTGCTCCAGCTAATATTTCCAGAACTGTATTGAATAGGAGTGGATACAGTAGGTATCTTTGTCTTGATCCTGATTTTAAAGTTAAGGCCTTCAGTTTCTTCCCATTTGTATAATGTGAGCTGTTGGTTTCTCATAGATGGTTTTTATCAGCCTGAAATATATATCATCAATTCCAATTCTCTGTTGCTTTTTTTTTTTTTACCATGAACGAGTGTTGGACTTTGTCAAAATATTTTTCTACATCTATTGATATATCATGTGGTTTTTGTTCCTGGCTCTATTTGATGTTATCTATTACATTTATGGATTTGCTTGGACCTGCTCCCTTGGATGGATCTCACTTGCTTGTGTTGTATAATCTTCTAGATGATTTGCTGCATTCTCCTTGCTAGTATTTTATTGAAGATTTTTACACCTGTATTCATTAGAAATATTGACCTGGCATTTTTTTGGTTTTTTTTTTTGTTGTTGTTGTTGTTGTTGTTGTTGTTTGTTTGTTTGTTTTAGTTGGATTTTCTCTGGTTTTGAAGTAAGAGTAATACTTGCCTCCAAGATTGAGTTAGGACAATGGCTTCTTTTCAGTTTCATTGAAGAGTTTGAGAAAAGTTGGCATTAATTCCTCACTAAATTTCTTGCAGAATTGTGCTGTGAAACCATTGAGACCTGGGCTTTTCTTTGTTGGTAGGTTTTTTATTACATTTTCAGTTTTATTTCCTGTTACTGGCTTTTCAGAGTTTGTATATCTTCTTGACCCAGCTTTGGTATTTCATATGTATGTAGGAAACTGTCCATTTCCTCCGAGTTTTATATCCTGTAAGAGTAAAGGTTTTGGAAGTAGGTATTATTGATCTCCTGCAACTAGCTGCTGTTATGATTTTGCCCTTTTAATTCCATATTACATGAATTTGTGTTTTTTTTCTTTCCATTTTTTGATTACATTGGATATAGTAATTTGATTTATTCTTTCCAAGAATCAACTCTTTGTTTCATTTATTCTTTGTATTATTTTCTTCATCTCAAATGCATTAATTTGTGCTCTGTTCTTTATAATTTCCTGCCTTGTTTGGACTTCGAGCTTGCCTTGCTCTTCTTTTTCTAAGAGCTTGAGGCATAGCATAAGATCATATATTTGAGCTTGTTATGTTTAATGCTATAAAATTTCCTCTTAAGACAGTTTTCATTGTATGAGGATGGATACTTCTTTCGGATTTCACTGCTCTTAAAGTGTAAGATTTGTTATTTTCTCTATATATGATCTATAAATGTGCATTTTTTGAATTTAATGTTTATTTACAGGATACTGCAAAATAGGAAAGCCCACATAGAAATAAATCCCTTCAGAAGATTACCTTCATACAGTATGTACAGTTTGGAACTGTTCAAGTATATTTTGTTGTAAGAAGTGCTACAATGACAAACCACATTTACAGAAAAGAGTTCTTAGTAGAGAAAGACAAACTTATACTGAACATACTACATAACAAATATTGCTGCCTCCTTCAACTTTACACCTAGAAGTTAAAGGTACGGGGAGCCCCATCCTGCACTTGGAAGATATAGACTTCTGACGTGGTACCTGGCACAACATTTTGATCTTCTTCCTCTACTGAGAAATACTTCTCAGTCAAGTTTAATGAGGCCTTGTACACAGACTCATTTTCATGGTTCTGCAGAGTTTCAATCTTGTCCAAGCCTCCACATTCTTCAATCATTATACTAAGCTTCTCAGTTTCACCTAGTTTCTGGGGAGCCTGAAAGATATTTGTAATAGCATCCAGAATAACAAGGATAATATTCATATCTTTCACAGTTAAGAGGCTCACCAATGGTTCTATTATACCACAATGAACAAGGTACACAATCTGATCCACTGTCCCACCACTTGTCTAGTTGGTTACATACCACATAGCTTCCTTTTGTGCCTTAAAGTCTGCCTTAGAGAGAACACTGATGAGGGATGGGACTAATCCATGATTCACAACTTGCTCTATCTGGTCCTGCTGGCCAGCTGTGATGTTTGACATTGTTCATGTAGCTCCTGAATGTTTGTCTTGGGGTGAGGAAGCAAGCTGGGAAAGACAGCAAGTGTTCTTGTTTCTATCACAATCTGAGTCTGTTCATTTGTTCCAATGATGATATTCCCTCTGGCTCTCAGTGCAGGAGTCATAATGGGCAAATCATCTGATCTCAGAAGCTTCACCAGATGGGGCACAACTCCCATCTTTATGACCATTTCTATGCATTCATTTGGACCATTGGTGAGATAGGAAATAGCCCAGCAGGTATCCGCTAATACTTCAAGATCACTGTGATATAGGAGATGAACCAAAGTGGGAAAATTTGCTCAACAGCACCCAGTGGCGGTGCAGGATTCTTGTTGCAGCAAAGGTTGGAAAGGGTCCATGTAAGGTTGTGTAAGTAATCACCTGTTAAAGATGGCATATCAGGGACTGCAAGAAGATCCAAGAGCAGGTAAATTGCACCATATTTGATAACCAAATCTTGGAAAAATGAACCATCATCTGCAATGTTTCCCAGTCCCCAGACAGCTCGTTCACTAATGTGAGAATGGGGAGATGCCAAGAGGGAAATGAGAGGTGGGATGGCCCCTCTGTCCACCACAGCCTTGGTCTGCTCTGATGACCCAGAAGCAATGTTAGTGAGTGCCCAAGTAGATCCAAACTGTATCGGACTACAGTCAGTTTTGCCAATGAAGGACACAAACTTCAGAATCAAATCAGTCTGGATTACATAGTCGATGGGAGGTTGTTTTTCCTGAGAAAGCAGTTTCCAAGCAGCTTGAGTAGCTTTCCAGATTATTGCAGGTTATGTCTTTGACAATGTCATCTACAGTTCAATTCACAGTGCCCTGGTCTTTGTGGTTTTCCTGCAATGGTGAAGTAGCATCATTAGAAAATGAGCTTACGTTTCTCCTTTTCAGCATCTGATCATCCTTCTTAGCTTTCCTGAGCTCCACATTAACTTCTATTTGCTGCTGCTTCATTTCTGTACTGTCTTTCCCTTGTTCTTGAATCTGTTCAGTCAGGCAGCTGGTGAATTAGCATCAGCATTCTCATTGGTGGACATGGTTATGAGACAAAGTGAAAGTTGTGAAGTGGGGGCAGGCAGTACTGCAGGGCTTACTGGCTACAGACTGTGTGCTCTCCAAAGGTCCACCATGGCAGGGCCCAGGAACAGTGTGCCTTCTTTGTGCATTTTTATGTATCTTATGAGACAGTACTTTTACTGGTCAGCTTTGCCATTACTGGTACAAAACATCAGCAAAATAAAGAAGTGGTTCAATTTGGATCATGATTTGACTGTCTGATTCATTTTTGGTTGGCCTCAAAGATGGTAGGTACATCATGGAAGAAAGGCCTGCAGGAATAACACTGGTCACTTTATAGGAGCAAAGTACAGAGGAAGTTCTCCAGTGAGAAAGGGACTCTCCAAAGGTGCCTCTCACTGCCACACCTCCAAAGCATGCCATCTCCTCAAAGCACATTCAGCTGTGAACCTTGATGGGTTAATCTACAATCAGTACAGCAGCCTGGTGATCCAATCACATTCCAGGATTTGCCTCATCTCATTAAGGGGACAACTAAATGTCACACCATTTTCAATGCCTATGGAAAAAATTAGAATATAACTAGTATTCATAACTTCTGAAAGTTAATCAAATTTCTTTGCTCACAACTAAAATTAACCCCCAATGCTTTCAACTGTATCTGAGATTCAAACTCAGGGCCACATGAGAATAATGCTAATGAATTCTATTTGTAAATGTTTCATATGTTTTGTTTGTAAACTAGCCATGTTTCCAATTGTTAGACATTGAAAAAAAATTGGCTATGTATTATTTTTATCAGAGCAACAAACACCACACCTATTTTCAAGAGGGAAACTCCAAATGTAGTCTTCCCTGAGCATGGCAGAGAAAAAGGCAAGAAGCGATTTGTGGATATCAAGAAGCACTCTCTGTGCTAATGTGCTCCTCCTCAGAATTCAGCGGGATACTCCCACACATGCATACCATGTGCTGCTCATACTCAGCTGCCTTCTTCTACCCTTACCTGTTGCCCCCTTCAGAGTTCCTTTTACTGTAATAAGTGTGCAACTTTCAGTTGATCTGGGTTTTGTCCAAATATGAGAAAGAACATATCATGCTTCTCTCTCAGCATCTGGACTATTTCACTTAATATATCATGGCTCAGTTTCATCCATTCTACAGCAATTGACAAGACAATTTTCATTTATCACTAAATATTCCTTCTTCTAGCATTCCCCAAATATTTTTGTCAAACTTTTTCATTGGTATAGAATACATCACAATAGCATGCACATAGGAAGCTTGCTGCTGCACGTGACACATCTTGTTTCTTTTTTCCCATCCTATTTTCCTCCTTTTAATCTCCATCTTTGTCTTTTTAGTATAAAAGTCTGCTTCCATTTTTCCTTCTGATCTATTTTCCCTCCTATTCTTTTCCCTTCTTCCTCCCTTGTTTCCTTTCTCAAAATTACCATCAAGTCATGAATAGATGAACAAGCTATTTCTTCACACAATGGAATACAGCTCTACCGTAAAGAAGGATAAGCTTGTAACATTTGTATCTAAATGGATAACTAAAATAAATGTGACACATGGGTTCAGATACTATGTTGCTATTCTGCTGTGAGAAACCAAAATGTAAATAAGGACCAAAACACATAATAAATACTGTGAATTGGGAAGAGAACCGTTTCCCAATTCTTAAAAGTTTCATCAGCTCTTATTAGCACAATCAGTCAGAGACCAAGCCTTTAACACACCTAATGAAGCCTGGTCTCCAAGTACTTATGTCCATTTCACAATATATAATGTATTCAGTCTGTCTCTAAGAGTCATCAAAGAAGTAAAGGACTGGGGCCAGAGAGATAGCTCTGCTGAATAAGAGTTCCTTGGCAAGCGCAAGCACCTGAGTTCAATCCCCGGTTCCAAAATAATAATAATAATATTATTAAAGTATTTTAAGTATTGCTTGTAAATAAAATCTCAAAGGCACCTTTGTGTCTCAAGGCAATGTTTAGCCATCAGCCTCTGTAAAAATAATAATTAAAAATTACATATTTCTATCATGAAATTTTGAGACAGTCATAGCAGAAATGTTTTCACTCCAAAAGGAAAAACTAATTGCATTTAAAAATGGGATGGAGAGGGCCTGCCAAATAGTTTAGCAGATTAAAGCTTCTGCAAGCAGATGCAGGGGCCAGGTTCTATCTCTGGGCCTGCCATGCTAGCCCCGCCCCTGGGGCATGCTGAGATGGCAATTGAGTTTGGGCGTGGTGGCACATGCCTGCAATCCCAGCTCTTGGGAGACTGTATACAGGTGGATCACTACAAGTCCGATCTAGTAGTGAGACTCTCACCACCCTGTAGACCCTTCCCTAAAAAAATTACAAATACTACTACTAATAATAATAAAATAAAAATAAGAAAAATAAATAATGGGATGGAATTGAAATGAAACCAAAACCAAGCACTGCAAACATTAGGTCTTCTAGCACCCAAGGAACAAAAAAAACTGATTTTTAAATCTAATCAGATATTTGTAAATAATAAATTTGTATTAAAGGTAATTGTTAACTTTAGCCAATATGATATTACTTTGTAGCCACTCAATTGGCATTATCTTTTCTTGTGTGGTTTTCTTTCTTTCTTTTTTTTTTTTTCTTCTATATTTAGGACAGAGTCTACAAGGTCTCACTACATAGATTGGACTCATAGTGATTCTCCTGTTTTCAGCCTCCCAAGTGCAGGGATTACAAGCAAGTGACACCGCACCCAATCTCAGTGCACCCCATGGGAGGGGCTGGCACGACATGTCGTAATCGTACCCTGGCTGCTACGCTCTGCCTAAGCAGGCACTTTAGGCTGCTGAGATATCAGGCTGACCCTCTTGTGTAGTTTTCTTTAAAATTTTATAATTAACTATTTTTTTTAAAGAAACCTTAGATAATATTGGGAAGTTTTACTCTCACTATAGAAGCACCTAGAGACATAGGGAGATAGTGCTATTTACCAGCTATGAACAATGATTGCATAAAAAGTTTGAACTTGTAAAATAGTCCTTCTTGTTGTACCCTGTCAAAATTGACTACATTTTGTTGCTCTTCTAACCTCGCAGAGTTGCGGTTCTGTATGCGCCGACCCCTCCCAATTCCTCACCCCTGTGACTCAAGTTTTATGATATCTGTTCCCCAAACCTTATCTCAATGAACTATTCCTCCCAATTCCTCACCCCTGTGACTCAAGTCTTATGGTATCTGCTCCCCAGGAACTAATGACCCTTCCTCTCTACCCCTTTCCCTGTTTTTGCAGTTTTCAGGCTTAAATACTGATCCTTGTCAACGCTCGGGGCGCACTTAGGCACTTTGTGCCTGGTGTTGCCGCTGAGTACCAGCTAAAATAAAGTGCTTCTTTTAACTTTTGGACTTGCCTCGTTGTCATCTGATGTTTGAACTACAACATTTGGGGGCTTGTCTGGGATCCCTAAAGCCCTCTTCTTTTTGATGCAGTAAGTAAATTTCAACCTAAATTTTGTCATGCCGGCTTGGTTTTGATTTGGGTTTACAGATTTTAAAGAACTTTGGTCGCCATGTCCACCTTTCCTTTCATTTTGCTTCTCCTTTTAGACACATCTTTGGTTGCTTATAGAGTTGTGAACCATGGTTTCCATGACCTCTGGTGTCTCTTCAAGTGTGGTTCTTTTAACACACCTCTACTAACCTACTAACTTGGTTTACTAACTTGGTTTTGAGAGGTCTCACTTGCAGGGAGGGGAACAGACATAGGTGTCGCTTTTGCTGCAGAGCTCTGTTAACTTTGGGGAGGGGATGCCCACCAGTTCGCCAAGGGGACGCCCTCTGGTTGGTCCAATTTAGTTTCTCTTTGAGATTTGGTTTGGACTAGTCTGTTTTTCTCTTTGAGATTTGGTTTGGACTAGTCTGTTTTCTCTTTGAGATTTGGTTTGGACTGGTTTGTTTTTGGTTTTGTTTGGTCTATTTGTGTTTGTCTGTCTTTCTTTGTCTGTCCCCGACCATCATGGGAGAAATGTCTTCTGTGTCATCAACACCCCCAACTTTGGTCCTTAACTATTTTAAAGATTTCAGAGAATGAGCAAAAGGGATTCAGAGAATCTGCATTTCCTGGCAAATTTCAGGCTTTTTGTCAATGTGAATGGCCCTCCTTTAATGTCTCTTGGCCTCCTGAGGACATTTTTGTTCTCTCCACAGCTCAGGCCTTCGCTGAGTCATTTTTGACCTGCCTGTCCATCCAGATCAGATCATCTACATATAAGTCTGGATTGACCTCATCCAGGATCCACCCACCTGCACCCTCTAGGGATCCCCTCCTAGCCCCCCTGAAGGACTTGAGCTGACATCCTCCACCATCCATTGCTGACCCCCTGAAATGACTCAAGGCTTGCTGTTCTGGACTATAGACAACTGACTAATCCCACTTGGTCGCACTGGCAGCTCTAACTGATAAAAAGTGGCTATGACTCCCTACCATCACCCTCAGAACCTGCTTGTTCCACCTGCCAACCAGTACTAAATTCATTATATAATTATTAAAATATTGGTCAAAATGTGTTGGTAAATTTAAGCTAAAATATAAAATTGGTATAAGGTTATGATATTTCTTTAATAGGACATTTTTATGACTTTTATATTTGTATATGCTACATTTGAACTAGTTGTTAAATGTACTGGTATTCTTTGTTCAATTTTAGACAATAGCACTAAAGGGTAAAGTTACTAAGATTCTTATTGGATTTTATATAAACTTCTGTAAAATAAAACTTTAGCCAACATGCCTATATAAAAAACAGGACTCCTTTTGCCAGTTAAATGACATTAGGTCAGCAACTGTTCTTAAAGACTTGGAGGACAGGTTTCACTGGGATAGACTGGTTCTGATCCCCCTCTACTTATTAGAGCGAATGTCGGGCCTGATCTGCTTCAGTTTCCTTGCTTTGACTATATTCCTAATTTTCCTATCTCTTTATACTTTCCTTTTTTAAAAAGTATGTAAAAATTAAGAACTCTGACTGTTCCAGCTAAAGTAAAGTCCTTAAAAAATGAGCGTTTGTTAACGTCAAAGACAAGAAAATCATTCTAGGAAAGGACACATACCCCGTCTCTGGGTCAGATGAGACAAAGAGAAACTATGCCCATCCAGGATGACACATATAAAAGCCATGTCCCGGCTTAGTGTTCTGGGCAGGTCCCTTTTGGGAGACTAAACCTGAGACACAGTGGAGAGAACCAACTTCTGGGTGACACCAGAAGGAGCTATCTCCCAAACCAGCACACTTATGGGACCAAAACACATTTAAATATTAAAAAATTGACCTTTTCTCCTTAAGTTATCATTTATCATTTAATTGGATAAAAGGTAAGTTAAAACATAAGGCTTTTATTGTAAAGTGCTCAAATAATCTTGTTTGGGCTTTTAAGATATTCCTTATAAAATTTGGATAAACAGTGGTTACTCTGCCAGCTAGTAAATGTTCTTAAAACAGCTACAAGTTTTGGCTTCTGTGAAAGGATGGATGTCATATTATTAATCTTAAGCAACCAAAAGATAAACAACCAGTCCATGGTTTAGCTGCAACAGGAACTACCTGCTCCCACTGGAGCCCAAACAGTCAGACCCCTGCTGGCCAAATAGCCAGGTGGGAGATTATAATAAAAAAAAAAAATATTTTCCAGTATATATTCTTAAAGGTCTAAGAAAACCAAGGCCAAACCTTCAGTTATTAAATTTCAGCTATTTACCAGAAAAAAAGATAAACACCCCTCTGACTTCCTAAATATTTGGGTAAAATATATTTTTGAGATGCTAATTCAGTGAAGGGACAGATTGCTTTTATCATTACTTAGTCAGTTTCAAAGATTAAAAAAAAAATAGAAAAATAGCTTTTGCTCCAGACAGCTCACTTGATATTTTATGATAGAGAAAGAAAAAAAAGTGTCCTATGATTAAAACTGGAAGAGAACCAAGGAGAAAGAGCAAAAAGACCAAAAATGACTACCCTTGTTGTGGCCTCAAAATAGATCCTAAGACTGATTCTCTGGGCTCCAAGAAGATCTCAATGACAATAAAGCTCATCTGCTGTAAAATCAGGCCAGCATAAGAGAAACTACCTTGAGAGGCCCATAAGTCATGCCCTGACTGCCAAGGCAGCCACTAAAAGTGAGACTGCACTCTGAGGCGGAGGCCACAAGGCTCAGATTCAGCTTCCCCAATGGTCCAGTAGGACTAAAGGGCACTGGGCCTGCCTCCTCCCTCTGGCCAAACTGTCATCTCTATTTGTCATCTCCATGGAGGAGCCCTGAGTAATCATGACTACAAAAAAAAAAAAAAAAAAAAAAAAAAGCAGCCCATTGCTGGATATTGGCACAGGTCTTTTTGTTTTTCTCCAACCCTGATCTTTATGCCAGTCATTGTCATCTTATTTTAGCTATAATTAAGATATATTGTTCATATATAGATAAAATCCTGTCAATGTAAAAGTGTCCAATAGTAATTGGGCATATAAATAAATCCAGGCCTTGTTTTTAAAACATTAAAACTCAGAACCAATGTAAA
The DNA here is from genome assembly GCF_000260255.1 of Octodon degus. Taxonomy (NCBI): domain Eukaryota; kingdom Metazoa; phylum Chordata; class Mammalia; order Rodentia; family Octodontidae; genus Octodon; species Octodon degus. The sequence continues at coordinate 100,635 of NW_004524917.1, forward strand.
AAATAAATTCCTCCATAGTGCTCCTTGCTTACAATAGAAGTCATATCCAAAACTGAATGGGACATTGATTTAATCTGACTAAATATTATGTATTTCATAATAAGTAAATTAAGTTAGCCTGGTTGATTTTTGATGTATTTTATGCTGATAGTAAACACAAGTGTAACTAAAAAATATGTCAAACTTAAAATATTAACAGTAATAATAAAATATTAATCTGGTTATCACATATTCTCAAAATTAAAAATAATTAAAACTAGAGGGACTTATAGTAAACTGTCAGACTCCATAAATAAAAAGATGTAAGAGCTAATGAGTTATGATTGCTAGGTCTCAAAAAGGTTTATAAATGTACTTGTTAGCTCAAATGTTCTAATCGCTCAAAAAATTGTTCTGTCCTAGAAGATACTAAAACCCAAGTAACCATATAGGTAAGATCTAAAACCAAAAGGTTATATGTTGCTCAGTGAGCCCCAGATATCTGACACAAGCTACAGAAGTTGAAAAGTTTACAGGAATAAATTTGTCTGAGTTGAGATGTTTCATAGTAAAAAGGATACAGAATGGAATTATAGATGGAAAATAAAAATGATACAGAATGGAATTATAGATGGAAAATAAAAATGGGGATACTAGCAGCCTATTTAAAAAAAAAAAAAAAAGTCAGTCAGAAAACGGGAAAAATGCTTTCCTGGATCCAGACACAGAGGAGGGACATTAAAAAAAAAAAAAAAAACCAAAGCTGCTAGAAAAAGAAAAAAAAAATGTGTTTGTGATGGAGTCAGAAGAAGTTTCAGATTGAGGTGGTCATGTGTCTTCCCTCTCAGCCTGAGGGAACCCATGTTAACTGCCAGTATAAGAAAAAAGCCTGTAAAACTTTCAATAGATGCTTATGCAGATTTGTCGGTAGTTACCCAGACAGCGGTTCCACTTACAAACTGGAAAGTACTTGATGTTGTCCCTATTTCTGACAATTCATGTGCCATAGGTAATAATAAAATTAATAAACCATAAAAGGCCAGTTTGAGACAATACCCAGTGGCCATAAATGATAAAAAGATTAAACCTCACATTTAAGAGCTATCTGCTAATAGACCTACAAAATGTTCTGACTAGTGTTTTATAATTACAAACTTTAAAAGGTTATTACATTCCAAATCTGTTAAATGATTACTGTATCATGTTGATGTTATTGGTTGTTTGTTTCTTTGGCTTTGCCTCTTCCAGATTTAAAGCTATTCCACCTATCCAAGATAAAATCACTTGGTGTTTACTGAGGGCCTTTACGTAAAACCTCTAGAGAGTATCTCTAACTGACAGACAACAACTATAACCTTTTTCAGCCTGAAGAAAGCAGAGCAGTCATTGCCCACAATCCTTTTACTGCAGTTCAGGTTACTTCTTCAGAGGGGAAAAATGTTGTAAACAGCTGAGTTAGATAAAATATTATAGGCAGTCAGACAGGGCTAGGTCCTCAAGGAGACAAAATTAAAGACAAGGTGACTTTTACAGTTTGAGAGAGGCAGATGCTTCCCACTGTGGGCCAGACCTCAAGACAAAAGAAAAAGAAAAAAAAAAACTCCCTGACTAATATTACAGCCCAAGAAGTGGTACAAAACCAGTGGGGACACGGGAAATATAGCTTGTTCTAGAGTTGTAAAAACCCAACTACTCAGACTCTTTTAACTAGTGTTCCTTGCTATTAAAATAGATTGACAATGGTGACCCATGTTAAAATGATTTAATAACCTAACCAAAGTGCCGCCATTCTGTTCTATATGTGCCCTCTTAGTAAACCATGTCAGCTGCTGTACAGAGCAAAACTAGTGAGTCAATGATATGACTCATCCCCTTAAAACCAGTGGGGAATGTTGTACCCTGTCAAAATTGACTCCATTTTGTTGCCCTTCTAACCTCGCCGAGTTCCGGTTCTGTATGCGCCGACCCCTCCCAATTCCTCACCCCTGTGACTCAAGTTTTATGATATCTGCTCCCCAAACCTTATCTCAATGAACTATTCCTCCCAATTCCTCACCCCTGTGACTCAAGTCTTATGGTATCTGCTCCCCAGGAACTAATGACCCTTCCTCTCTACCCCTTTCCCTGTTTTTGCAGTTTTCAGGCTTAAATACTGATCCTTGTCAATGCTCGGGGCGCACTTAGGCACTTTGTGCCTGGTGTTGCCGCTGAGTACCAGCTAAAATAAAGCGCTTCTTTTAACTTTTGGACTTGCCTCGTTGTCATCTGATTTTTGAGCTACAACATTTCTCAGACTTCAGATGTTCTACTCAGTCGTATTATCCCTTCTTAATTTTAAAATCATTTCTAGCGCTCCACTTTGGCAGCATATATACTAAAATTGGAATGATAAAGAGAAGATTAGCATGGCCCTTGCGCAAGGATGATACACAAATTTGTGAAGCGTTCCATATTTATAATGAGTAAGCTCCCATTGCTTTATGTAATGTGAAGAAAAAGATAGGCCATGAGAGAGGGGAAATTGAAAAGAGGGCTCCCATAACGGGCCCTAAACACGACCTCACTTCCTTCACAACTAGTCCAAACAGAATTTACAACTCTGGTTACAGGCGTCACAAGGCAATAATGCCTCTCTTGAGCTCATGTAACTGGAGATGGTCATGCTGAGTCGCTTCCCTACTTCCGGAGGACCACAGGCAGTGAAAATATGTGTGAAAGACTGAGGAGAAGGCTGACTCCATCCAGAAGCCACAGGCCACAGTGTGGGAGCTCTGCAACCATTACAGACACCCTAAGGAAGGTGCCCCCAGTACTGACCTCGACTGATGAAAAAAATCAACTGACCTATGTGAAGTCCACCCAAGCCCAAATATCAATGGCACCACAAAAAGGAAAACCCCAGGGCAAGTCTTGCTGGGCCCAGAGTCTTCTAAGAGCTCTGGACAGGTCTCCTCAGAGTCAAGCACAAAAATCCTGGACAGACAAAGAAGTGCTGAGTGGGAAAATGAAGTCACAGCTACCAGGCTCCCAGACACAGAAAGGAGCCTAGTATCCACCCACCCTGACTGGGTTACCAATGCAAAGCACTTTGCAGGGAACTACATTGAGCTCAGGCCTGTGTGGTCCATGCAGGCAGTCAGGGCGCACTTGCTCCCCAAGCCCTTTGTGCCAGTCTTTCTGGGCAGTGAAACCCAATATCGCCCCTTCTGCCTGAGCCCCTCCACGACCTACATCTCTACCCGACATACCCTGAGGATGGATAGAAACATCACCATGCCACGTCTGGGACTTTCGTCTCTGTTGTGGGCCTCAAGGATGAAGTTAGAGATGTGTGCTATTTGGACAGTAAAGAGCTTTTCATCACAACATGTGTTGAGAAAGAAAGACCCACGTTCTGTGTCACCTTAGCGGGAATTAGAAGAAACTTTTCAGCTCTCCGAGACAGAGAACAAATGTGAACTCCTAACCGTGCATCCCTTCCTGCATCAGAACAGCCTAAGGTGCCTTGTTTAGAAGATCCATCTACCAACCACAGAGCTGCAGGCCTCTGGAGAAAGATTTTTTGTGCCAATGACCACACATTTCAAGCCAAACATCAGTGCAGGCTTGCTCACTGTGCCCTCTGCACAGACCGTGTAGGGGGATTGGGACACCTGGTGTACAAGTGCATTGACTGTAAGATCTTGGTGCACAAGAGGTGCCACACACTGGTCACAATTGAATGTGGGTAACATTCCTCACCACTGGACCCCATGATGCCAATGAATCAACCTCCCACAGCTTCAGATCCCACAAGGACCCTAAGCCTGTCTCATCTTTCTAGTTACCACAGTTTGGAACAAGTTGCTGAAGATAAAGAGGTAAAGAACACCAGAGAAAGTGGCCAAGCTCCATCTAGGCTGTGTCCTCAGGACTTCAGTTTCCTCCAGGTGATAAGGAGAGGAAGTTATGCAAAAGTGTTCTTGGTTCAACTGAAAAACACAGATTGAATGTTTGCAATAAAAGTGGTGAAAAACATCTTGCCAACTATCATGGGGTAGAGACAGAGAAGTGTGTATTGCAGCAGGTATCATGCCATGCTTTCCTTGTTGGGCTCCATTCTTGCTTTCACAAAGAAAGCAAACTGTGTTTTGTTGTAGATCATGGGATTGGAGGAGATCTCATGCTGCACATGCAGTGCTATGGAATACTTCCAGAGCCACATGCCAGGTTTTGAGATGCAGAGATCAGCTGAGCACTTAGCTAACTTCACCAGTGAGAGGTCCTCTCCAGAAACCTGAAATCTGAAAATTTATTACTTGATTCAGAAGGTCACATCAAGCTCACTGACTACTGTATCTGTAAGGAATCCAATATTAGAAACAGGAGGTGAAAATAATTGACACAATCTTTGAAAGAGAAAAAAATCATGCAAGCTTTGGTACTGAAAGTTGAAATTGAAGACCTCAAGTAAAATGTATTAAAAGAAAAAGTATAGCACATAAAAAATTAGAGATGAAAACAAGTGGTTCATAAAATTAAAGTGATCAGTAATTATGACTATTTTTTCAATAATTAAAAAGTAAATGAAATGTATACAAGAAAGACAACATACAATTCTAATCTTTAAAAATAAGCAAAAGTTGAAATACATCACATAACACTGTGATTATGATTATTTATTGAACAGTGTTGTACAGTTAAGAAATTAATGGTATGGCCTTCAAAAATTTAATAAGTAGGGCCAGCAAGATAGCCCAGCTGACTAAGCACCTGCTTACACAAGTGCAGGGACTGGGATTCAATCCCTGGCACCACATGTTGCACTGGCCCTCCCCCAAGAACACTGAGCTGACCATTGAGACCTGGTATGGTGGCTCACACCTGTAATCCCAGCACTGGCAAGGTTGAAAACAGAAGGATCACTACAAGTCTGAGCTGCATAGTGAGACCCTATACCAAATACATTTTAAAAAAATAATAAGTAGTTGGCCTGTTGACACACAGAAACACTGAGGCTCAGGTAGGTGGATTTCTGCAAGTTTGAGGCCAACCTGCACTACATTGAATTCAAAGCCAACCTGAACCTGTCTCAAAACAAATGAAAAAAGCAAACAAAATTTAATAAGTAGCTTAGTAGCTTATAAAAGTAAGCCTTTTATCAAAATATTCTGGCAAAAAAAATGTTTATCAACTACTGAAAAGGATTTCTGGGCAGGGAGATGGCTCAGTAGAATAAGCACTTCCCTGGCAAGCGCAAAGGTCTGAGTTCAATCCCTGGTTCCAACAAAAATTAAAAAAAAAAAAAAGAAAAAGAAAACAAAACGATTTCTAAAGGCTTGTTTGTTTGTTTGTTTGTTTAATTTTTTTATAAAATTGAAAGTGCTATTTTTCATTGTTCCATTAGGGGGAGGTAAAACATAAAAAATTTTGAAGCAAGATCACAAAATTGAAACCCAGATTGCGGGTTCAATTTCAAATGTTTTTGTGAGATTTACTTCGAGAGATTAAGAGTGCATGCTTGCTTTGGAGTCTAGCTGCATTCTGACCATTTTTAATGGAGATACACATACAGTAAATCTCTGACTTTGGAACCACTTAAGGCAAACTGGATGCTCAGTCTGACAAAATGAGTCATACAGTACACCTGTGAAAGTTTGTGACTCCAGTGTTCATAATTCAGTGGTTTACTACTTGAAATGGCATTAGGGAAGTTTAGTGGCCAAAATGTAATAAAGAGAGCTCAACACACTATCTTCTCTCTCTCTCTCTCTCTCTCTCTCTCTCTCTCTCTCTCTCTCCCCCCCCTCCCTCTCTCCCTCTCTCCCTCTCCCTCTCTCCCTCTCCCTCTCTTTTTCTCTTTCCCACTGTCCCTCTCTGTCCTCCCTCACACACACACACACACACACACACACACACACACACACACACACAGAGTTCATGCTATGCCCAAGAATTAATAACCCCCTCCATATAACATGGTTTTGAGACTTTTTTTTTCAGGGCAATACAGTGATAACTTTCACCCTTTTCTTGTGAAAGAAGTATAAGCATTGAATGCTAGGTGTCATAAAAATAGTAATGTGTGTTCTGATGAGTAAGTGGAAAGTAACAGAAAAACCAAGGACAAAGTAGCTCCTGCCATAAGTCATTTTTATTCAGAAACATCAAGACTCTCTGTCTGGATTACATAACACTAAATAGTATTTCTTTAAAATTTCTGGACCACAATATCTATAAATAAATAAAAATCTTAAATTTATCATATAAATTATTTTAACTTTTTTGAAAATAAACACTACTTTCATGAAAAATATTCAACACCTCTGGCCATTAGAAAAATACAAATTAAAAGAGCACTGAGATTTTATTTTACTCCCCGCAAAAATGGCAACTATCAAGAAATTAAGCAGAAAAAAAAAAAAAAGAAAAGAAATTAAGCAGCATCCAATACTGGAGAGACTGTGGTGAAAAAGGAATCCTTGTTAATTGTTGGTGGGAGTATAAACCAGTACAACCATTAAGAAAATCAATAATGAAACAAAAAAAGGGTTGGCCAAATAGCTCAGTGGATTAAAGTGCCTCTGAGCAGGCACAGGGACTAGGGTTTTTTTCCCCTGGCCTGCTGTGAAAGCCCTGCCCCAGGCATACTGAGATTGGGTATGGTGGCATATGTCTATAATCCCAGCTCATGGCAGTCTGTAAACAGGTGGATCACTATGAGTCTGATCTAGTAGTGAGACCCTGAACACCTTGTAGACCTTCCCCTAAAATACAAAAAAAAAAAAAGAAAAAGAAAGAAAGAAAGAAAGAAAGAAAGAAAGAAAGAAAGAAAGAAAGAAAGAAAAGAAAGGAAAAAAATAGTCAATATTGAGATTTCTCAAAAAACTAAAACTAGAAATTCCACAGGACCCAGGGATCTCCCCTCTGGTTGTCCTACCCAAAGTGTTGAAGACATCACACAACAATGATGAATGCATATCTGTGTTTATAGCAGCGTAGTTCATAATAGCCAAATATTTGTTAAGCAACCTATTTGTTAACCAACAGATGAATGCATAAAAACTGTGACATTTATACAGAATAGAATACTACTCTGCCTTAAAGAAGGATAAACTTCAGTCATTTGTAGGACAACAAATGCACATTGGGATTGTAATATTTGGTGAAATAAATTAGACATGTAAGCTTAAATAACACATGGTTTGCCTTACATGATTAACCCAAAACACAAAGAACAAGAAAAGGTAGGTAGATAATGAGAAATAGGGCAGGGAGAAGAGTGAGGAAGGGGTAAAAGGAAGCAGTATTGGTTAAACAGAAAATTTAAATTACTCCTTAAAAGAAATGTAACTATTATGTATTGTAAATATATATAAACAGAAAATAATGGAAAAATAAATAATATAAGCATTTGTAATTACATTTGCCTAGATATTTTGTTGCCCATGAATAGGATCTTTAACATTTAAATTCATCAGGTGTTCAACAATGCAATGAGCAAAGAACTTTGCTCCTAGTGTTGCCTCTGGGGGATGAATCCTGCTGCTCTCCTGTCCAACCAGCACAGCAGCATTGTAGCTCAGCCCACTAATAATTTAGAGGAACAAAGCTGAATGAAAGAAAGACACTCCCTTTCTGAAGAATAAATGGAGGAAGGAAGAGGATAGATAGGTGCCCACAAGAAAGAATCATGGCAGGGCCACTGGAAAGATGGAGAAGCGCTGGGCCCTTTGTCTTCAGCTCTTTTTATAGGGAAAGAGCAATGCTTTCCTTTCACCTGGAAGTTTTCATGACTCAAGTGGCTTCCAGGATCCTCTGTCTAGCATCAACTTACCTGGTGCAGTATGTGCAGCTGTTTTTGTCTGTGTTTACTTTTCTTTGTTGTACATTTAAGACCTTATCTGTGAGGATGGATGTTAGTTCTCAAGGGGGTGCTTTGTTCATGGATAGCTTAGAATGAGTAAGAGGGTAGGTGCTACCTATTACACTCGGCAATGACCCTAGAATGAATAACAAAGTGACTCCAGAGTGAATAAAAATGTATACGAGTGTACATGTTCATCATAGGTGTGTGCACACACTGCTTTAAAGTCAGTCAGCCCCCCTTTGTTTCCCCTATATTTTATTGAAAGTGAAGGTTATGTATCATCTGTGCCCCTGACTTTCTGTCTGTGTCCCATATCTCAGATCCTTTCCTGTTCTATTGGTGCAAGTTTTAAGGTGATAATAGTGCTTTCTTTCATCTGTGCTTTTTTTTATTTGTTTTGTTTTTGTTTTTGTTATTTTACTTCTGTCTTTGACTTATGTCCCAGGGGAATTGTTTTAGTGAAGTTTGTTTTTAACTCCTTTTAGTTAGGATTATCTAAAAGACCTAAGCAGGTCCCTATTTTGTTTTCTCATCTACAGACTCTGTCTTTACCCCAACACACATTAAGGTTGCATTTATGTTAAGGCAACAAGGTCAGTTAACTCAGTTTCAATTCCATTACAAGTTATCAACATATGGACAAGTATATTTCAAATACTAAAAGTTGTTCACAACACTGATACTGTTATATCTCACCTTGCCCTCAATTTAATATAGAGAAACACAATAATTTAAAAATTATTAAATTGGGGAGGTTTCTCAGTGGTCTAAGTGCCTGCCTGAGAGCCAAAGGACCCAAGTTCAATCCCCAGTACTTCATGCTATGTCGCCCTTGGACAACTTGGGTACACCAATTCATGTATTGATAAAAATACAATGCTAACACTTATGAAAGTTGAACAGTGTCATATAGACAGAAAATATTCACTTCACAAATATCAGTGAGAATATTTTGACTAAGCAGGTACAACTTAGGCAAAGGGAGGACAAAATGAGAACAGTCCTCGAGAAGTGAGCTTTTGTGAACAGAATGGAAAAGAGAATCTCGTGTACCCTGGAAGCCAAACAAAGTTACCTATAGCTGTGTCTTTGACAAATGATGGATGCTGCAGGCAAAAAGAAGTAAACATAAAGAAGGGAACAAAGTTCACATCACCCAAAATCTACAGGTGATTTGGTGTGTTGACACTTAACCTATAACCAATCAGGAGCCACACATAAAAGGTTTTAGTAAAATAGGAAATAGGTAGTTTTGCATATTTGAGAAACTGCTTGAACAGAATTGTGAAACATGATTTAGGAACAGTATCAGAGTTGGTGATACCTATGAAAGGTTCCATAAGATAAAGTGATTTAATTGGATAGAGAACATTTTTTCAGATAGACTCTAAATGAATTAATGCTAGAACAATTTTTTTTTTTTTTCAGAACCAGGAATTGAACTCAGGCACTTGTGCTTGCCAGGGAAGTGCTTATTCCACTGAGCCATCTCCCCAGCCTGAAAAATCTATTTCTTAATCCTTTATTTATTTATTTATTTATTTGGCACAGAGTCTCACAATATAACTCAGACTCTTAGTGATCCTCCTGTCTCAGCCTGCCTGGCACTGGGATCATAGGTGTGCAGCACAATGCCTGGTTTCAGTGGCCTGCTTGGTATCCAGGGCTTTCACATGTGGTACCAGGGATTGAATCCTGGTCCTTGTTCTTGCCAGTCAGGTGCTTAGACTGCCAAGCTGTCTCCCTGCCCCTAGAAGAGTAAAGACGGTAAGCAGATGCTTGCTCTAAACAACCAAAGAAATGATAGAAGAGCTCTTCCACCAACTTGGGGCCCTCCCAACACTCCACAGCAACTGCCCAACCCACCTGCTGCATTAGAATTTCTGCCACATTCTAGGAACCACCAGATCCAGTCCTAACCCATGTCCTGTGAGTATGTGGGAGAGCTTTAGGCTACCCTGTGCCAGCAGGACCTGCTGGTCTCAGCCCAGGTGCAGCATGGGTGAGACCCTCTTCCACCCACTTGGGACCCACTCAACCACTCTGCAGCACCACCCCACCCTGCCCCCCCAGTGAGAATAACTGCTGCATTCTGGGAACCCCCAGATCCAGTCCTAACCCAGGCCCGGTGGGTCTGTGGGAAAGCTGGCTTGCCCCTCTACTCCACCTTGTCCCCTCCAGACTAAACTCAGGCCTGGCATACAGGCCTGAGGTGAAACCCTGCAGCTACAATCCCTGCAGAGAAAGTAGGGGACAGAACCACCCAGCTAGTCCAGGAGCAGAACATTTTGTGAGAGGGGCACAACAGGTTCACTCCCAAGGGCAACAATAGGAAGGAGCTGAGTGCAGCAGCCAGACCCAAGAAAGGCACAGCTGGATAGACCCAAATTTGTAGATCTGCACCTGAACTTCAGTAGGTGCTAAGGTTATAACTGCACCAAAGCTATACAACAAAGACCAGAAGACAGTGCTGTACAAAATACCAATGAGAAGGAACAAAATGCAAACTCTGAACCCACGCCCACCCATAACAAGTGCAGAGGACACTAACACAGAATAAAGTGGGAATCACACAGCTGAAATTAATGAATCAATGGCTTCTGAAATAAACAGCTGCAGAAATGTATAGAGGAACTCAGATTGGAAATGAAAAAAGAAATCCCTGAATTAATAACATCTGCATTAAAGAATCAAATGCAGAAACATATAAAGGAAACCCTATGCTCACACAAAACAAGTGAAGAGGACACTAGCTCAGCTCAAATGTATGAATTAATAGCGTTGATAGTAAATAAGCAACAGCAGAAAGATGTACAGGTACTTAGAGTGGAATTCTTTTCTATTAGCTCAACTCAAATGTACAAATTAATAACGTGGATAGTAAATAAACAAAAGCAGAAAGTTATAGAGGAACTCAGACAGGAATTTTTTGAAATAAGAAAAGAATTCTCTGAACTCATAACATCTGAAGTAAAGAATCAACTACAGAAACATAGGGAGGAAACCCAATATTAAAAAAACACTGTAGTAAAAGAATCGATAACTGCTTCTAAGGAAGACATTGATTAAAAAAAAATAGAGGAGATTATAAAAATTATGGATTCCTTGAATGAGCAATACAGGAAGGAAATAGATCACATTAAGGAGAGTCAAAGAGATATAGAGAAAATTAAAATCTTAATCACAAGCTTGCAAAACCATTTAAGTGAAAGTGAAGACAGACTTTCAGATCTTGAAGATGCTGGTGCAGCTACTGAAAAGGTAACAAAGGATCTCTTAAAAACAACGAGGATGCAGGAAAAAATAATCCATCACCTGCAAGATGATGCAAAGATAAACAATGTAAGACAAATAGGCATCAATGAGAAAGGAGTCAATACAAATGACATTTAAAAAAGTATGGGCAGAAGTAATAGCAGAAAACTTCCCAAATATGAGGGTATCATCTGACATTCAGGTAACCAAAGCACACAGAACACCAAGTAACCTCAACAAAATTAAAAACACACTGAGACATATAATAGTCAAGTTCCCAGAAATTCAGCACAAGAATAATATACTGAAAGCCGCTAGAGAAAAGAAGCAGATCATATTCAAAGGAAAACATATCAGAATTATGGCCAACTTCTCTTCATAAACCACAAAGGCAAGAAGAGCATGGAGCAGAGTACTTCAAGACATCTATGAAAACAAATTTCTGCCCAGACTACTATACCCTGCAAAACTCTCTTCAAGTTTGATGAAGAAGTGAAATACTTTCATGACAAAGAACAGCTAAAGAATTTTATGATAACAAAGCCAATCCTACAAAGGCTACAGAAAGATGATCAAGAGAGGGACCAAAATGATTAGAATGCCACGAATGAGATCAGAAACAACCAACTAAATGGGCAAGCAATTAAACACAGGAGCAAAATGAGTAGATGACAACAGGTAAATAACATGTCATTTGTAAGTAAATATATCTTAATTCTAAACATCAAAATAAATGGACTCAATTCACCATAAGAGAAATAGACTGGCAGAGTGGATTAGGAAACAAAATCCAACAATATGCTGTATACAAGAAACACATTTAACTCATAAAGACATTCATAGGCTGAAAGTCAAAGGATGGAACACAATATTACATGCCCCGGCACCTCAAAAAAAGCAGGGGTAGCAATTGTAGTCTCAGATAGTCTCAACTTCAACCCAACAATGATCAAGTGAAATAAATAAGGCCACTATATACTGGTTAGGAGAAAATTCAAAAGGAAGAGGTAACACTCATAAATATGTATGTACCAAACACGGGAGCACCCAACTATATAAAGCTAATCTTAATGGACATAAAAAATCTAATATCCAATAACGCAATCTTAGCAGGAGACTTTAATCCCCCTTTATCCCCAAAAGGTAGAACAACCAGAAAAAAAACTTAGCAAATAAATAATAGAACTGAACCAGAGCTTGAAACAAATGGACTTGGTGGACATATACAGAGTGTTCCATTCAAACACAGCTGAATACACATTTTTCTCAGCTGCACATGGGTCATTTTCTAAAAACAACCACATACTGGTCCATAGGTCATGCTTAAGTATATGGAAGAAAACAGAAATTATCCTATACATATTATCTTACCACAGTGCAAGGAAACTGGAAATAAATGACAAAAGAAATCAGAAAAAATCCCTAAATACAGGGAAATTAAACGACACCCTACTTAGCAACCAAAGGGTCACAGATGAAATTAAAGAAGAAATTCAACAATATCTGAAATTCAAAGAAAATTCAAGCACAAATTATCGGAATTTATGGGATACGATGAAAGCAGTTCTCAGAGGGAAATAGATAGCTGTGAACTCACACATTACAAAAACAGATGGAACAAATAAATACCCTAATGCTGCACCTCCAACAACTAGAATAGGAAGAGTAAACAATACCCAGAGCCCAAAGATGGGAAGAAATCATTAAGAATAGAGCAGAAATCAGTTCAATTGAGACAAAGAAACCAGTTCAAAGAATTAACAAAGCAAAAAACTGATTCTTTGAAAGATTAAATAACATTGTGAAGTCCCTAGCTAATCTTAGAAGTAAGAGGAAAGAAAAAATTCAAATACAAACAATAAGGAATGTTAAGGCTGTAATTACCACAGACACAGTGGAAATTCAAAAGATTATCAATAGCTACTTTGAGAATCTTTACTCTCACAGAATAGAAAGCACAGACGAAATAAACAAATTTCTAGAAAGGTACAAATTACCACAACTGAATCGACAAGATATAACCACTCTCAGTAGCCCAATAACAGCCAATGAAATACGAGATGTAATTAAAAACCTACCGTAAAAAAAAAAAGTCCAGGTCCCGATGGATTCACAGCTGAATTCTACAAGACATTTACAGAAGATGTAGTCCCTATACTCCTAAAACTCTTCAATGAAATTGAAAAGGAAGCAATCCTCCCAACATCATTACTGGAGGCAAATATTATACTGATAACAAAACAAGCGAAAGATGCAACTAAGAAAGAGAACTACAGGCCAATCTCAAGAACATAGATGCCAAAATCCTCAATAAAATCCTAGCAGATAGAATATAGCAAATCATCAAGAAGATCATACACAATGACCAGTTAGGATTCATCTCAGGGATGCAAGGATGGTTTAATATTCAAAAATCTATAAATGTGATGCACTATATCAACACAGTGAAAAACAACAAACACATGATCATCTCCATTGATGTAGAAAAGGCTTTTGACAATGTTCAACATTCATTCATATTTAGACTCCTACAGAAAATTGGAATAGATGGCCTCTACTTCAATCTGGTAAAAGGCATTTATGAAAACCCAATGGCTAATATAATTCTAAATCGGGAAATACTGCAATCTTTTACTCTTAGATTTGGTACAGGACAAGGATGTCCTCTATCACCACTCCTGTTCAACATAATTCTGTAATCATTAGCAACAGCCATTATTCAAGAGAAAGAAATAAAATGAATAATAGTAGGTAAAGAAGAAGTTACATTATTGGGGCTGGAGAGATGGCTCAGTGGTCTAAAGCACCTACTTGAAACAAGCTTGGCAAAGCACAGGAACCACGGTTCAATCCCCAGCACCACATGCCAGCCAGACCCGCCCCCTGGTGGGCTGAGCTGGCCACACACACACACAATAAATAAATGTAATAAATATTTTAAAAAAAAGAAGTTACATTATGATTATTTGCAGATGACACGATACTTTACATGGAAAACCCAAAAAGCTCCACCACAAAGCTACTAGAATTAATACAGAAATTCAATAGCATAGCAGGTTATAAAGTCAATATCCAAAAATCAATAGCATTCCTCTACACAGACAACAAACACACTGAGTCGGAAATTATAGAAACAATACCTTTTACTATAGCACCGAGGAAAATTAAATACCTTGGAATTCATCTAACTAAAGAAGTCAAAGATCTTTTCAAGGAAAATTACAGTACTCTGAAAAAAGAGATCGTAGAGGATTTCAGAAAATGGAAAGATATTTCATGGTGCTGGATAAACTGGCTCTCTACATGCTCCTGGATAGGAAGAAACCAAAATTGTGAAGATGGTCATACTTCCAAAACTGCTGTATAGATTTATTGCAATCACTAACAAAGTACCACGAACATACCACAGAGAGCTAAAGAAATCATTCCTAAAATTTACTTGGAACCAGAAAATACCTAGAACTGAAAAGGGCATCCTAGGCAATAAAAACAAGGCAGGAGGCATTACAATTTCTGACTTGAAATTATATTACAAGGCTACTATGATAAAATCAGCAAGGTCCTGGCAACAAAATAGACCTGAGCATCAATGGAATAGATTAGAAGAAACTGAAGCCCCTATGAACACACTCAGCCACCTTATCTTTGACAAAGGGGCTAAACATACTCACTGGAAGAAAGATAGCCTCTTTATCAAATGGTGCTGGACAAACTGGCTCTCTACATGCCAAAAGCTTAAACTTGACCCAGGTCTATCACCATGTACTAAGCTAAAGTCAAAATGGATTAACCATCTAAACATTAAAGCAGACACTTAATCTCCTGGAAGAGAAAATAGGAGGAACTCTTGAAGACATAGGGGTAGGCAAAGAGTTCATGAACAAAAATCAAAATGCACGGGGAACAGTTGAAGGAATTAACAACTGGGCCTGCTCTTACTGAGAAGATTTTGCATATGAAAAGAAATTACCAATAAACTGAAAAGACAACCCACAAATTTGGAACAAATGATGACAAATATGTACTCAGACAAAGGTCTGCTTTCTAGAATTTATGAAGAACTAAAAAATGCTAGGGCCCCAAAATTTGAAGACCCAGTCCAGAAATGGGTATCTGAGATAAACACACATTTCTCAGTGGATAAAATTAAAGGAGCAAATAAATATATGAGAAAATGCTCCACATTAAATGCTCCACATGAAATGCAAATTAAAACTACATTGAGATATCATCTCACCCCTGAAAGAATGGCTATCATAAAGAAGTCACCCAGCAACAAATGTTGGAGAGGTTGTGGGGAAAAAGGAACCCTTCTCCACTGCTGGTGGGAATATAGACTGGTGCAGCCATTATGGAAATCTGTGTGGAGTCTCCTTCGAAAACTTGGACTGGAAATCCCATCTAAACCAGCTATTCCTCTACTGGAAATTTTCCTGGAGGATCTGAAAACCTCATATCATAGTGATATATGTGTGCCTATGTATATAGCAGCACAATTTGTGATAACCAAATGTTGGAAACAACCAAGATGCCCATCATCTGAGGAATGGATGAAAAAGGTGTGGTATTTTTATACAATGGAGTATTACTCAGCTATGAGGAATGATAAACGTGAAGCCTTTATATGTAACTGGATGCCACTTGAAGATATACGCATAAGTGAAATAAACCAGACACACATGTGTACATATCATGTGTTTTCCCTTGTATAAGAACTCAAAAGAAGAAATACAAATAGAAACGTATAATACAAGTAAAAGGAAAGCAAGAACTCAAGGACTAACTAATTAAGAGAGGGAAAGAAGAGCTAGAAAACATGACAGTGACAAGCCATACAGTTATACACAGAAGATGGCCAAGGCAATGATCCTGAGAATCTCCAGAAGATTTTTGAATCTAGCAGTTAAGTAGAAAGATTCTCATCCTGACTAACCATATAAATACTGACACCCGTGCCCTAAGCAACTGCACTGAATATGCCAATTTTTAATAGTAGGTTCATGCTTGCAGTGCTTGTCATTCTGGTCTTCTGAAAACAGGCTGCTGTCATGACATGACAGTTGCTGCCATGCTGTCTCTAGGGTAGATGACTGTTCAAAAAGAAGGGTGTGGTGAATTAAGGCAAGAATCAAGAAAAGGAATGTTGTCCGTCTCTCCTGCTTCAAGGTTGCATATGGTTAGATTTTTGGACTTACATGTAAACATAAGAATTATAAAATTCTTCATGCCTATTTTTACAATATATTCTAATTTTTAAATGTTTTTTCATGATATTCTGTAGGGACTTAAATTTCAACATAGCAATATTTGATGAAAAATACCTGTTCCATGTTATGCCTAAGATGTTTGATATGCAGACAGATAATGAGGTTAAGCTTAACACCTAGGTTGTATAGTAATAACATTAAACTTCTCTTCTGGAGGGTTAACAACCTAAGTTTGCAGACCAAAATTAGAGGAAAAAGGAGGGCCAAAAGCCCTCATTTTGGCCTCTGCCTTCCAAGGTCAATTAAGACTCAAGATATGAGAACTTGGACTGTAACGTGACACAACTCAGTAGTGTCGCAAACTTTCTGATCAAGAAGATTATGGGACAAAGAAGAAAGTGATCAATAATGTAGAGTGTACCTAAGGAGAGTCACATAGAAAGTAAACATTCTCTCAGGCTTTCACAGAGAACACATTGGCCAAGCAATGGCCGTGACTCATCCACATGGCTGATACTGACAAAAGATTTACAATCTGAGTACAGGATCTCAGGATAAATCTGAGGGGATTTCACTGACTTTACGAGACCCAAAGTTACAACTCTTGTTGCATAGGTCTTGCTTTACCTTGGTCTTAACCATCCAGCAGAAAAGTATAAAAATGAAATATAAGAAGTAAAGCCATGGTGTTATGTTGAGCTATAGGGGAATCAGGTAAACAATTTTGACATTGCCAGTGAAACGGAAGACCCAATACTATTATGGACTACTGAACTCTTTTAGAATATTTTGCTGAGTTTGCACACCTATAATATTTAAATTATGGAATTTAACAAAAAAGGGGGATACAGATGAATGTCCATTTTTATCTATGTATTCAAAGTGGTTAGGATGGATATATAGTTGCATTCTCTTAATGAATAGAGGGATTTGTTCCAATGGTGTCTGTAAATAGGATACCAAGTCTGCATCTTTTACAGCAATTAACCACTAGGAAGAATGTATGCAATGTGTTAATTATTAAAACTGTCCTACCAATTTGGTTTGAAACTGTCTAATTGCTATTTGTTTCTCAATAAAATTGTGGAAAATAAATAAGTAAATAAATAAAAATGAAATACAAGAAATAAAGCCATGGTGTTATGTTGAGCTATAGGGGACACAGATCAACACTTTCTGACATTGCCAGTGAAGTGGAAGACCCAATACTATTATGGACTACTGGACTCTTAGAATATTTTGCTGAGTTTAGACATCTATAATATTCAAATGACAGAACTAAACAAAAAAGGGCATACTGATGAATGTTCACTTTCTATCTGTGTATTTAAAATGGTTAAAATAGATATATAGTTACATACTCTTACTGAATAGAGGGATTTGTTCTAATGGTGTTTGTAAATAGAATATCAAGTCTGCATCTTGTACAGCAATTAACCGCTAGGAAGAATGTATGCAATGTCTTAATTATTGAAACTGTTTCAAACCAAAAATTTGGTTTGAAAAATAATAAGTGATCCATAGGCATTAAGTCCTCTAGTATGCTTAAATATATATGTTTGTTGTGGTGTAAAAAAAAAAAAGAAATGATAGTAGATGATAAATTGCAACCTTTAAAACACTGTTTTAGGCAAACTGAATATAATATGTCTGAGACCTCCATCTTCTTCCTGTCAGACTTCTTATTTTATTGGAAAGCACTGATATCTACACATACTTTATTTCTCTTACCATCCACATCCAGTATTCTATATGGTTTCCTTGCTAAAATCTTGGTAACCCCTCCAATTCTTTTCATTCCCACCAATCTTCTAACTTAAATACTAACCGTTTTTATTTGCATGACCTAAGAATGGATCAATTGACTTCACTTTGCCTCTGCCCAATCTATTAGGCACTATTTATCCAGAGAACTATTTTTTATGCATAAATCTAGTCTTGTCACCTTCTACCATATTTCTACATAACTGCCTGCAATAGCCCCCTCACCCTGGGTTAAACCTAAATCCTTCTATTGATCTACATATTCCTGTGTGCCCTGTGTCCTACAGCCCCAGTGTCATAGGCTTATTTTCCTCACTTCCAAAACAATGAGGTTTTTTGTTTGTTTGTTTGTTGTCTTGCCAGTGATGAAATGACAACTGGTGTACAAGTAGTAACAGCCAGTTGAACTGAATAAGCATGGTGCTGGGTGTGTAGAGCCTACCTGAAGATTGTTGACTGCAGCATAAAAACAGAACTGGAGAGGAAGATGTAAAAATGGCTTTCATGATATGAAAGGCTGTTCTCTTCATTGGAGGAGCTTAGGTCCTTGCTGTCACTGAGGATACCTGGTCTTTGGGCATTCTAAGTATAGATCCTTGATACCGATTTACATAAGACATTGTTGTGGGATCTGGGATTCCAGCTAAACTTGTAGAGGACAGTTCTGCAAGCTCTGAGTCTTCAGCTAGACTCACTCAGGACATTGCTGTGGGATCCAAGCCCTCATGTGGATTCTTTTGGTCAGTAATATTTGGAGAGAACTCCTGCACTCTTTTGCATTTTACTTTTTGTGCAAATATTATACAATCCTATAAATCATGTGTCCTGTATTAAATTCTTTCCCTTGTAAGTCATGGCTACAGCACTTCCATAATATCTCAATCCTCCTTCACCAAGCCCGTGGTCATGATGTAACAACTCTAACCCAGATGATTTACTCTGAAACCCTATCTTTCAAAAATCAGTGGAAAAATAAGATTTAAAAATAAGAATATTTCTTATTCTCATTAAATAAGAATAAGACTTCCATGAGAAATAACAACTGAAGAAACTGATAAGAAACAAAGCAGCTATCCAAATGTTCTGAATGATATTATAGATGTGCACTACCATGCCCAGTCTCATTCACAATCTCAGTGCGCCCAGAAGGCAGGGCTGGTACAGCAAACTTGGATTCAAACCCTGGGCCCTGCACCTGCCTAACCAGGTGCTTTAGTCAGGATTTTGTGCTTGCCAGGCAGATGTTATGCTGCTGAGCTATCTCCCAGCCCTAGATTTTATATTTTCTTGATTCATATGTATTCTCTGTAGGAATCCATCTATTTCTTCTGTGCTTTTCATCTTATTAGAGTACAGATTCTCAAGTGTGTATTAATAATATTTTGGATTACTTCCATATTCATTATGATTTCACCATCCTTATTCCAAAACACATGAGTTTGAGTCATTCCTTTGATAAGGATAGTTAAAGGGTTAGCAATTTTATTTACTCTTTCAGATAATCAACTCTTCTATTTATTGATTCTTTGCATTGTATTCTGAGTCTTCATTGCATTAATTTCTGCTCAGATCTTAATAATTTCTTCCCTTATATAAGCTATGGACTTTACTTATTCTCTCTTTTTTTAGAGGGTTTATCATTGGTTGTCTATTTGAGTTGGCTTTGTTTTTCTAGTTTGAAAATTCACTTCTATAATTTCCTTCTATGTCTGCCTTCATTACAGTGAATAATTTCTGATATATTATATCAACACTTTAATTGTAGAAATTGTCTACTTTCTTCTTTAATTTCATCTGTG
>NW_004524917.1:121357-121914 GCF_000260255.1 Octodon degus
CCTTACATTGAAAAGTACAGTATTCTATAAAAGGAGATCAAATAGTTTATTTTAAAAAATAGAAAGATAAGGGCCTGTGAGATAGCTTAGCAGACTAAAGTGCCTCCTTTAGCAAGTGTAGGCAAGCACAGGGACAGTGGTTCAATCCTAGCACGACATGTCACACAGCCCTGTCCCAAGACAGGCTGGGTCATCCATACAGTCTTGGCATAGTGTGTGTACCTGTAATTCCTTTGCTGGGGAAGCTGAAAACAGGAGGATAACTATGAATCTGAAATACATAGTGAAACACTGTAACAATCAAATACATTTTAAAAAATGAAAGATATCCCTGGCTCTTGGGTAGGTGGAAACAGCAAAATAAAAAGGCCATACTGCACTGCAGATGGTAATTTGAAATAGTAGTTCCACGTTTGGAGTGCCTCTCATTCTGGTATTCTGAATATGGGCGTCTTGTCATGACATGACAGTTACTGCTAGGATGTCTCTTGGGTAGGTGGATATTCAAAAAGAAGGGGGTGGTGAATGAAAGCAAGAGACAGGAAAAGGAATATTGT
>NW_004524917.1:123081-123705 GCF_000260255.1 Octodon degus
AAATTTATTTTCAATAAGAATAGATGAAGAAAAAAAAATAAATTCCAGGAAACAAAATCAAGGAAGTAGGCATTGCAATCCCTGATTAGAAATTACCCTGCATAGCTACTGTGATTAAAATTACATGGTATTGGCAAATAAAACCTAGACTGGAAGATCAATAGAGCAGATTATAACATGCAGAAATGACTTCAAACACATTCAGCCACCCTATCTTCAAAAAAGGGGCCAAAAATCTTCATTGGAAGAAAGGTAGGCTTCTTAATACATGGTGCTAGAAAAAATCTCTTTCCCCATGCCAAAAAATAAAACTAGATCCATTTTTCTAACCTTGCACTAAATTAAAATAAAAATGGATCAAAGAACTAAATACTAAAACAGAAATGCTAACTCAGCTGGAAGAAAATATAGGCAAAATTCTTAAACACATAGGTGTAGGCAAATACTTTATTAATAAAACTGCAATTGAATGAGTAATATTACAAAGTATCAACAACTAGGATCTCATCTTATTATAAAGAACTTGCACAGTAAAAGATATAAGAGGGAAGATTGAAGAGACAACCCAATGGATGGTAATAAAATTTTTATCAGCTCTTTCTCAGACAAAGGACTAATATCTGG
>NW_004524917.1:133693-134413 GCF_000260255.1 Octodon degus
CAATGTACCAATAAACTTGTTAAAAATGCAATATTTCCATTGCCAATTGTCAAAAGTGAAATTGTATCTAAGTATCCAAATCACCAACTCTACAAACAATTTATTTTCATTCACAGCACCCTATAAATAGTAGTACTCCTTTCTTCACAACAGTTTTAACTTTTGAAAATAGTATTTCATAGTGTCCAGAAGTACTGTAATCTTCTCCTTCTAAATTTAGTGCCTATTTGCCTTTTTTCCTAGTGGACTGGAGGATTCAGACTTTCTTTTGTTTCCTGAGTCTAAACTCTACAATTGCTTCCACAGAAAATTAAATAGCTAATAGAAAAAAAAACACTTTAATTTTTCAAAAGTCACATTAAATACTTGTGCTTAAAATCTTAGCTAATACTATCCAAGAGGGACTGGGAAGGTAGTTCCAAAAACTAAGCACGTGCCTGGCAAGCACAAGGACCCATTTGATCCCTGGTATTACATGCAGTGCCAGCCCTGGAAAGCTGGGCATGCTGTGCTGTCTACTGAAACCAGGTGTGTTGGTGCATGCCTGTAGTCCTAGTGGTGGGGAGGCTGACACAGGAGAATCATTGTGAGACTGAGCTGCATCGTGAGACCCTATACCAAATAAAAGATTAAAACCATAGATTATCCATGACCACATTTCCCCCATAGGTTTGCAGCATCTAAGGGGTGTGTGTGTGTGTGTGTGTGTGTGTGTGTGTG
>NW_004524917.1:134893-135465 GCF_000260255.1 Octodon degus
AGAACTTCAGGATCAACTACTCAAGTGGAGACAACAGCTTGTGGATGACTCCTTCTCACTATGGGGAGGAATGTTGCCCTACCTTGTACCTCCACTGGGACCCCTCTTTTCACTCTTACTGTTGCTCATGATAGGACCTTGTATTTTTCAAAAGCTTACAGCATTCATCAGCTCATGTTTAGATGCTTTTGCTGCAAAGCCCACTCAAATACATTAAAATCAGCTGAAAATGGCAGATCAACAAGAGTATCGTGAGAGGGTTCCCTCAAATGGATCCTATCATAATGTGGCCTAATCTGATGTAGGTCCCCTGGTGAAATGGACAAGTAGTCAATGACAGGCAACTAGGACCCACATACAGTGCCAACAACCACCTAAGACAGGAACAGGGCCTACTGCTGCCCTGTGATCCCAAGACAGGTAAGGTCTGGGATCTCATGTGAAGGAGTCCTTAACCCAAGCCAGGCATTGTCCCCGCAGGGCACTGTCAATTTCCACTTGATGTATTTAATAAAAAGGGGAGATATGTGGGGGATGATAGAACACTCCTGTTATATTTTCCCTTATTTGGG
>NW_004524917.1:135565-142402 GCF_000260255.1 Octodon degus
CTTCCACTATACAGCTATTTAGACCCTGCTCACTTCCTCAATAAATGAGACTTGATCAGAAAGCCTGTCTTGTCTCCGTCTCTTGTGTCTCTTGCCCTGTCTTATTCATCCCCGTTCCTCCTCCAGGTCATTACCCCACGTCTCAACTCGCGGGCTGAGTTAGGACCAGCACCATTTCTGCATATGTCAGAATAAACGTTTCTTAATTTTTGAATGGGAATACTATTTAAAACACAATGATAGTCTTTAATGCATTTTTGTAATATGAGTTTATTATATTAAATGACTATAATAAAATTCTATTTCTGTGGGATCATACAAAATTCTATTATTGTTATAATATTGGCTTTGAAATATTTTTTCCTAATCTTCTATTTACAAAGACTTGTATCTCAATATTTTTACTGACTTTTTATCCATCTATTTGCTTACTCATTCTTTAGTAATGTTTCAAAAAAATCTGTTTGATAATTATATCTATAGATCAGTTATTGCTTTATCACTATTACCATCAGAACTAAAATTTTTCTTGCTATTAGATAACACAGCCTAGAATTTATGTCAGATGCTGGAAACATAAAGGTCTGTATTATTCCTTCAACATTCTAAAATGTTCTTCCTTTGTGATTTCTCTGATATTTGCATTATAAGAAGGCCTGAGATCACCCATGTCTTAGAGCTCTACTTACACATATCTCCCCACTTGAGATTCCTCATTGTGTTTGAGAACAGTAAGTGCATAAATTTGGAAATAACAGAGCAAGCACTGGAAGTAATAGGAGTACTTAATGAGAGATCTTAAAATCTCTCATTCTGAATCTTTCTTTCCTTTCGGATTCTTTTTTGATGATACCTGCAATCTTTTGTTTTAGTTTTTCTACTTATTTCCTTTTCTCTTTTTTCTTCCCTCTTCCTTTCATCAGTGAGATTTGACCACACTTCTGACAGTTTCTTTATTCGTCTCTTTTTATATTTTCTGTTTTCCCAAAATCAAGAACCCAAAAGCAAACCAGTAAACAGTTTGCCTAGAAGGATCACAACTCTGAATGGACTCTGAAATAATTTCCAATGTCCCAGGATCTCAAAATCAGAAAGTTTGAAGTGTCTGTGATTTCCAAATTAATGACACAGCCTACTGCAATTAATGACACAGCCATAATTTGTAAAGAATTGTCAGAAAAGCCCAATAATCCTGGATATGACCAACAGATTTTATTACTCACAGTAATGGTCATAGACAGAGTTTCCAGGATTGACACTGGTTCTCTGGCTCCCAACTTCATGGGATGAGGCATCCTCATCTGCAGTGGTTGTATACTAAAACAGAGACTCCAGATGTTGGAAAGTGCAATGGTTTATGATAAACAATGAGGCTCCCTGAACCTTTTCCTCCAGGAAGGCACAAACTAATCCATTATTCTAAAAGTAGACACTATGTCTATCTTTCCTAGGATGTATGCTGCACTTGAAAATATAATGTAGAACAAATGCAGTCAGTTCCTCTGTTTTGTGTGGCATAGAGCATAAGGAATTCATAGGACTCTGCCCACTAGACTTCAGTGAAAAGCCAGAGAGGGTTTTCAAATGCTTCTGTGAAGACTGACTATAAAGAAAATATTCCTTATTTTTCATCCTTTTAAAATATTAGTTGTGGGGCTGGTGAGATGGCTCAGTGGTCTAAAGCACCTACTTAGAACAAGCATAACAAAGCACAAGGACCACAGTTCAATCCCCAGCACCACAAGCCAGCCAGCCCCTCCCCCTGGTGGGCTGAGCTGGCCACACACACACACACACACACACACAAATAAATAAATAAATAAATTTAAAAAAAAAAATTTAAAAATAAATAAAAGTTAGATTATTTAAAAAAAATATTAGTTGTTATTTTTAATTTTATTTGATCTCTGCCAAATTGAAAACATAGACTCCAACTGGATAAGGTATTTGAAAAGTATCTAATGCTGTTTCCAATAATAAAATACAAGCTAGTCCTAATACATTTTTCTAGCAGATTATTAAAATTGAGGAAAACAAGTAGCATTTTAAATCAGATGAAAATAGTCATAAAACCTTTGGCCAAATGGCTGCTTTCAAACTTTACTTCTGCCTTTACAAATAAAAAACAATGTTTCTGAAGGATTTTTTGAAATCTTAATCATATGTCTAGAAGGCTTCTGCTCAGCAATAATTTCCATTTACTTTTCTGGAATGCACACCAAAGACAGCATAGGGCACATGGTAAACTGTATGTACATGTATGCTTATAGCCTCATTAGGCATACTAGCAAAATATAAGTTACAAAAAAAAAAAAAAGCTCTGAAAACTGTATACTTTTAAAGGTGGATATATACAGATGTATTGACAGAAAAGCTATTGTGGAATTATTCAATAAGATTAGATGAACCATATTCTCTGGTTATGGTCCACAGTGCTCCATTTCTTTATCTAGAAGATGAAAAGATCAATATATCACTGGACTGAAGTCTATATTTATCTCTTTTTCTGGCTTCTCAATTTTGAAAGGCAAAATCAATGTCTTACAGAATTGTCTGAAAATCATTAATCTATAAAAATTACCAGTGAGGCCAGGCAGATGACTCAGTAGAGTAAGTGCTTCCCTGGCAAGCACAAGGGCCTGAGTTCAATCCCCAGTTCCACCAAAAATACCCAAAACAAACAAACAAAACTTAGAAATTATAACAAAAGTAGGAAAAGGTAGTTTTTTAATTACATGTAATATACTATATATACATTTTCACATGTGCAAGCCATAAGACAAAAAAAATTACTCTATTTTATTTTTCTTTTTTTGAGATAGGGCCATCACATGCAGTTCAGGCTGGCCTTGAACATGCAGCAATCCTCCTGCCTCAGCCTTACAAGTGTCAGGATTAAAGATTTGTGCCACCACGCCAAGACCATGTACTTTATAGCCTATCACTGACTAGTTTTCCTTGGGTGGTGAGTTACTGCTTTATTTATATTTTTAAATTTTGTCTTCTTTCTTTGTAAAATGTATATATTTAATTACTAACCTTGAATCTATACACCTACATATGAAATGAAAATGTGCTTCTAAGATTAGTGACTGAAAAAAGACAAAAATGATTGACAAAGACAGTATGTTCTGCAATAAGTAAAAGCATATCATGGAAATGTTATACTATATCACACTTTATATATTAAATGTCAGAAACTTCTAAAACTGACTTCCATGACTTACCATTTGATTACTGAATTTAAATAATAAAATAAAAAGGTATTACAAGGTCCTTTGACACTGTATGCATCTTTGTTAAGGGCCCAGAAAGTCTTTTGAGCTATGTTGGAAAATTAAACTATAGTCTTTAAACCAGGCACTGTAGAATAAGAGTTTGGTATAAGTTTCAGTTTAACTATTTATACAGTGATCTAGGGAAGATTTTTAAATACTGTAAACCTCATCCTAAGAAACTTTCTAGTGTCTCTTTCCCACAGCTGGAACTCCTGTAACACAGGAGAATGTCTTTCTAATAAGAACAGGCTTAAAGTCTCAGCTACACACTTCACAGCCTGGCACACTTTAAATGTCAGTGCTTAACACTGTGGAAAGAATCTAGCTGCATTCCAGAGCTGGCCTTCTAATCTGCAGAACATTATTGTGAAAGTCCTTCCTTGTCTGCTCAGCTGAGTGCTCGGAAACAGTGGAAACGAGGTCATCGTGACATATGAATTGTTGAAGTAAGGAAGGACTTAAATCCAATATCCTTTCTGCAAGGAACAGGAAGACCAAATGTGCTGGCACAAGAATGGTCCTCTTGTTTCAGAATGAAATGGAAATTAGGACATCCTGGAAAGAAATGAGGTCAAAAGTGAGGTGGGGAAAAGCAGCCCTGTAGACTTCACCACAGTCCACAGAGAGAAGGTGCCAGCCTTGCACTCTGCCTTTCTCCTAAAGAAGGAGAATTTCCCATTCTCAAAACCACATCTAAATTTCTTTTTGCACTTTGTGGCCTTCCATGTTCTATGTTTTTAACCTTCTTTTCCAATTACCTCACTCATTACTTCCCTTACTTTCCCTGTCACATCTCATCATGCCCGTTCTCCTTCCCATTCTCAGTCCCTCCCCCCTACTTTTCCATCAACTTTCTAGTATTCACAGTAGCACTTCCTGTTTCTGTCCTTCCCAAATTCTCATGATTCTCAAAACCATACTAACTCCAAAATATAATGTTCACTAGCTTGTTAATTTACTTCCCCAAAATTATTTCAGTTTTCATTTCATATCTCCACATTTTGTTCATCTGTGGGCTTTTTGTCCCATTTTCAGTGTTTCCACATTTTGCCCAAATTCTGAATCCTTTCAAGCTCCTGGTCGTCTCTTGGCATCCTGATCTGCCTACAGATTGGACTTCATCCACATATCATTTATATCAGCCATTTAAAAGTTAAACTCTGGGGTAATCCCTACCTCTTCATTTAGTTGTGCTGGTGAGACTGGTTCTTGCTAGAATGCTCTTGAACTGACTAATGATCTTGGTGATCCTTCTGCCTCAATCACTGATGGCTGGATTTAGAGGGATGTGCCACCAGGCCTGGCTACTTGCTAAATATATATGTAGATTTTTGTTGTCTCTGTGAAATCTTTTCTATTGTACTTACATCCTTCATTTTTGTAACACTTGACCATCATCCATATTCTAAAGAATGCTGGCTTCTCTGTGCAATCCACCTCCATTTAATTATCCCTTCCCTGCTATTCTATATCCTTAGCCTTCTTATAGACCTTTTAACAGTTTCTATAAAATGTATATTACCAGAAACTCTTTTCATCTTATTTACATCCAAGAAAGACAAAATTTGTAATTATATCAATAATAACAATAAAATTAAAATTAAAAAAGCCCAGCATTTGGATCTTCATATCCCTGGCAAAGTCATCTCATGCTCTAACTCTCTAAAGTTGGGAAAGACATCCCTTCTTCACTGTCACGTCTATCTGGAAGCCAGAAGAGGGGACAGAACTTCCTCTTCCTTTTTCTGATTGCTTTCTGCATTGACTCTATCCAAGTTCCTCCCTGAATTGAAGTCTCTGCCATTCTGTAATTGTCTTTCTCAGTTTCACTACTCCTGACTCCTGTCTCCTGTTCTCCAAAGTCTCTAGTGTAATCCTGATGGAAGTTTTTTCTCCACCCTATCTTCAAACCTGTCAAGAACCTGGGCTACACCAATGGCCACACAAAGGATCCCTTCAAGTTTCTGACTTCCATTACAGAAATAACTCAAAGCCTCCCATTGTCAATATCAAGAATCACCTCATCTTTCAAATCACTCCAACCTAAAATGACTTTTCTGCTTAAATATTCACTGGGAGGTATCTTGGTATTTTCTTCTAACTTCCAGACACTGTTAAAAACTGTTAAAGTTTAGATAAGAAGGAAGAAAATATTCTTTTGGTATAATAGTAACTAGAAGGAAAAATGGATTAAAATTTATAGTCTAATATTAGGTTTAGTAAATCAAAAAATATTTGGACTTCTATAAAACTATTCTGAAATATGCTTTTAGCATGTCTGGGATGCTTTTTATCTACTAGATTTGTGTCTCTCATCTATCCTCTTGATGTCTTATGTAAGTTTACCTTAAATGACTTGAGGATTGTAAAATTTATTTACCCTGTGATTTACTTACATTGCCTAATATTCACTTTCTCCAAAAACTACCCACAAGTTCAATACTTTGCTTAAGGTACAGGCTTCCATTGAATGGTATAGTAATATACCATGGTATATTTGAAATAGAATAAATTCTGATAATATGAGATTCAAGTCTCTGTTTACTCCTTAGCTGATCTATGGCATTATGGGCATTAATTTAGTTAAATTATGAGAGATTTGATTTCCTTACATATAAAAAAGGAATTAACAGTTGGTTTCCCTCTATTGTATGGTTCTCGTTTGTAGTAAATAGAATGATTTCAAGATCTTAAACATAGCACAGAACTAAGCAGGTAAATGAAAATATTCCACTTTGTTGAGGCATGACTGGTATGCTATGTTTCTAATGATAGTGTTTTCTAAATAAATTATAACTCTATAATATTACTCTTAAATAAGGACACACAGTGATTATGTCTAGGAAAACATACCAACTATGATATTAAGAAAAAGGAAGAAATAGTTCAAATTGTTAAAAATTTCCTTATCCATCAAAATGTACACTCTTTCATAAAAAATTCACCGTAATAAAATGGGTAGGATTTAGTCATAAGTTAAAATTTAGTCCACTTTTCAGGGATGTCCGGGGTTTGTCTTAATGGCAAGACTGATTGGTGGAATAGGTGTATTACTGAGACAATATTTGTAGGAATATTGTCTTACAATATTGTCTTACAAAAATATTTCTATACTGAGTAAAGAAATATATATTTTAATAAAGAAATCAACCAACAACAAATGTTGGAGAGACTGTGGAAAAAAAGGAATGCTTCTCCACTGTTGGAGGGAATATAGACCGGTATAATCATTATGGAAATCAGTGTGGAGACTCCTTAGAAAAGTTGGACTGGAAATCCCATTGAAACCAGATATTCCTCTACTTGGAATTTTCCCAGAGGATCTGAAAACATCATATCATAGTGATATATGTGTGACTATGTTTATAGCAGCACAATTTGTGATAGCCCAAACTTGGAAACAACAAAGATACCCGTCACCTGAGGAATGGATGAAAGAGATGTGGTATTTTTATACAATGGAGTGTTACTCAGCTATAAAAAATGATAAACTCAAAACCTTTATGTTTAAGTGGATGCCACTTGAAGATATACTCATAAGTGATATAAACCAGACACA
>NW_004524917.1:143602-208346 GCF_000260255.1 Octodon degus
AAGAAGAGTTGTAGCTTTTGGATCTGATAAGTTCAGTGAAATCCCCTCAGGATTTATCCTGAGATCCTGTACCTCAGACTGTAGATACTTTGTCAGTGTCAGCCATGTGGACGAGTCACGGCCATTGCTTGGCCACTGTGCTTCCCGTGAAAGCCTGAGAGAATGTTTTCTCTCCATGCGACTCTTCTTCAGCACACTCCACATCATCGATCACTTTCCTCTTTGGCCCCATAATCTCCTTGATCAGAAAATTTGGGACACTACTGAGTTACATGACATTACAGTCCAAGTTCTCATATGTACTGAGTCTTAATTGACTTAATGAGACCAAAGAGGTAAGTGATCGATGATGTAGAGTGTGCCGAAGGAGAGTCACATGGAAAGAAAACATTCTCTCAGGCTTTCACAGAGATCAAATTGGCAAAGCAATGGCTGTGACTCATCCACATGGCTGGCACTGACAAAGGATCTATACACTGCTGTACAGGGTCTCAGGATAAATCCAGAGGGGACTTGACTGACCTTATCAGGTCCAAATGCTACAATTCTTGTTACATGGGTCTTACTTTATCTTGGTCTTAACCATCTAGCATAAAAGTATAAAAACAAAGTATAAGAATTAAAGCCATGTGGTTATGTTGAGCTGTAGGTGACTCAAGTCAACAACTTTGGACATTGCCAGTCCAGCGGAAGACCCAATACTATTATGGACTACTGGACTATTTTGGAATATTTTTCTGAGTTCACACACCTATAATATTTAAATGATGGTACTAAACAAAAAAAGGGGATACAGATGAATGACAATTTGTATCTGTGTAGTATAAATGATTAGGATAGATATATAGGTACATTCTCTTAATTCAAGGAGTAGAGGAATTTGTTCTAATAGTGTTTGTAAATAGAATATCATGTCTGTATCTTTTACAGCAAATAACCAGTAGGAAGACAGTATGCAATGTGTTAATTATTGAAACTGTCTTACCAATTTAATTTGAAACTGTCACATTGCTATTTTTTTTCTCAGTAAAATTTTGGGAAAAAAATGCAGAAGCATTTAAAATGTGGCTTACATATAAAAAATTACTAATAAATAAATAAATAGACAAATAAATAACTGGAACAATTTAAACATGGTCCACGCAATAGGAATCCAAGAGCAGGAAGCAATTTTGTAATCCATCATCTAGTTAGTTGTCTGCTTTGAAACACAACCATTTCCAAGTCATTTTATTTTATTTTTTTTACTTTTTATTTTTTTTTGCCATAGTTTTATTGATAAACAAATAGCAATGAGACAGTTTCAAATCAAATCGGTAGGGCAGTTTCAATAATTAGCACACTGCATACATTCTTCTTAGTGGTTAATTGCTGCACAAGATGCGGACTTGATATTCTATTTACAAACACCATTACATTCTATTCATTAACAGAATGTAACTATATATCTAGCCCAACCACTTTGAATACACAGATACAAAATGGACATTTATCTATATACCCTTTTTTTGTTAAGTTCCGTTATTTGAAAATTATAGGTGTGTAAACTCAGCAAATTATTCTAAAAGAGTCCAGTATCCCATAATAATATTGGGTCTTCCTCTTAACTGGCAATGTCAGAAATTGTTGACCTGAGTCCCCCACAGCTCAACATAACAGCATGGCTTTATTTCTTATATTTCATTTTTATACTTTTCTTCTGGATGGTTAAGACCAAAGTAAAGCAGGACCTATGCAACAAGAGTTGTAGCTTTTGGGTCTGATAAGGTCAGTGTAATCACCTTAGGATTTATCCTGAGATCCTGTACCTCAGATTGTAGAACCTTTGTCAGTGTCAGCCATGGGGATGAGTCACAGCCGTTGCTTGGCCAATGTGCTCTCTGTGAAAGCCTGAGAGAGTGTTTTCTCTCCATGTGACTCTCCTTAGGCACACTGTACATCATCTATCACTTTCCTCTTTGGCCTCCAAGTCATTTTAAATGCTGCATACAAAAGAATGCAGCATCATTCAGACTAGAAGTAGCTACGTACTTGACTGCCTATTCAGAGAAGACTATATACTATGTTTTTGCTGTCTTTGGAAAATGGCTGCCATGAACTGCTACAGAACTTGTTCTATTATCTTCTGTTTGGTGATCAATTTGAAACAAGTATAATAATGATTTCCACATAAAGTAATCCTGAGTTGAGATGTATAGCATTTATTGTGATTCTCATCTTTGGAAATAGAAAATTGGAGTGTTTCTGGAAACTGTGGCTTAATCCACTTCACATATCGTGAATGTTTTTCTATGTTCATTCCAGGTACCCCCATTAGTCTCCACAAATGTAAAAAGGTCACCCAGTTGTTAGTCTACTTAACATTTCAAAACTAAATGTAAATGTCATTTATAATTATGAAATTTCAACATTGTAGAAAAGAAATACTTATTTTAAACATAATTGAGAGGGTAAATGATTTAGTGGGAATGTGATTCAGCATTTTTCACAGATATACTTTTTTACACATGCTTTATGTTTCCATAATTACCATGCATTTTGAAGTATTTAAATATTGTTTTATGTAAGCACTCTTACTCTAAGGTAAGACTGTACATTTCCAGTTCTCATACTATTTCAAAGAGTGTACCATGCATAAATTACCAGCAAATCTCACTAGAAATTTGTTTAAAATATAGAATTTTAGGATGTGCCAAAATGAAATCAAATCCAAATTTTCACCATACATTTAATTTTAATATTTTAGTCACTACTAGGTGAAAATATCAAATAGTACAGGATTTCTTTTCTTTTTTCTTTTTTTTTTTTTTTTTTTGTACTGGGAATTGAACTCAGGACCCTGTACTTGCCAGGCAAGCTGTTATTCTACTGAGCTATCTCTCTGGCCCCAAATAGGATTTCTTAAAACTTATGCTTTCTAATAATCTCTGATGCCCCATCCTAAATCTCTTATTGGTCTCTACTAGAAATGTTGACTTTCCCCTCATACATTTTCTACATAAATACAAATTAAGAAGTTTAACATTTAAAAGTTTTCAAGGTCATTTTCAAATACTGGATAATTATAAAGTTCTATTTATTTTGTCTCAGACATGATGTATTAAAACGTGTGATCTCATATTGTTTCTAATTATTTCAGAAGTGAATGTTAGTGAACATAACAAATATCAAGCCACAGCAATCAACCCTAAATTGCATAGCTGGTGAATGAGAACTGAGATTTAAACTTATAAATGGACCCCAGGACCTCACATTACTACTGCTCCATTAGATCAAATTACTTAGACTTTGTGCTTTATTTCTGTTCTCCTGACACCTATTATCAAAATTCCAAAGCATAATGAATTTACCTACAAATCTACATTATCAGTGCTATTAAAAATTGATACTAGACAAAACTTCCTGAGAATAACTCTGTTATCTTCTATGTTTCTGGATGCCAAAATTCTATTCATACAATTCTCAACAACAGCTACTTAGCATCCATTTTACATCCTTTCAAAAGTTCCAAGGAATACATAGGTTTCTACGAAGAAGTAAAAACTTATTTCACCTTTACATTTCTTGAAAGTTTGCCACTGCAGGTTGCACAATGAAATAATATTTTCCTGGAAG
Organism: Octodon degus; assembly: GCF_000260255.1. Lineage (NCBI taxonomy): Eukaryota > Metazoa > Chordata > Mammalia > Rodentia > Octodontidae > Octodon > Octodon degus. Next base: position 147,218 of record NW_004524917.1, read on the forward strand.
ATTCATCAGGCATCAATCTTGAAGTGTTGCTTCTGAAACTTCTTTTTTTTTTTTTTTTTGGCAATACCGGGAATTGAACTCAGGACCCTGTGCTCACCAGGCAAGCACTTATTCTACTGAGCTGTCTCCCCTGCTTCTTAAACTTCTTGCTTTGCTTTGTATAAATTGAATCCCTCAGAACAGACTTAAGTATGGAGCAGAAAATAAAACAACAATGTACATAAGACTGTATAGTAAAATTTACTTCTTAGCATAGTGTTTTTCCAAAATCTAAATATATTGTTAAAGGGTTTTCTTTCATTTTTGTACAAATAAATTTTAATGAGTATAAATCCAAAAAAAGATCTATTTTTTCATCATTTCATAGTGGGAAAACAAAATGCTGTTTTTACAGATGGTCCTTACTAGATCTATTTCCAGTTTTGTTTAGGGAAATGTCAGATTTCTAAAAGAAGTTGTGTCATGTAAATACAGGTAACCAAGTCATGACTTGGGTCTGTTATTCTACCCTAATGATTAAGAATAGTCCCATTCTCATCAGAAGTGTTCATTGCTGGATGGCCAATTATATGTTCAACATGCACTAGGTAGCTGATATTGACATTCAGATAACAATTTCACATTTTCTTTACTCTGAAACAAAAGCTCACCTGAGTGTGAATGCCCTCAATATAGAATTTACATCTGAGCTTTTTTACTGTTTGGAATTAGCCATCTTTTTTTTTTACAAAACCAGGGATTGAACTCAGGCCTTTGCGCTTGCCAGGGAAGCACTTATTCCACTGAGCCATCTCCCCGGCCCCAAATTAGCAATCTTTAATTGACAAAAAATATGTAAGATACACCAAGTAAACCTATAAAAATCTTGTAGACCTACAGTGGATATACAAACCATGTTTTTTTAAATAAATTATAGTGCATAGTTATATTATGTAATGACAAAATTAGACAAATCTAATTTATGTCCTTTAGAGTCATCTTTACCACTAAGGAATTGTAGGTAGATTACATAGATACAGATCATAGATATGGAAATTTTCATTTCAAGTACATGAAAATCCCCAAAACAGAAAGATAAATTCAGGACAGGTAGCTTATCCTACACTTAAGTCTGATTGTTTCCATTACTATTACCTACGAGGCAAGTGAAGTTCTCCTGATGAGCACTAGTCTCAGCTGCTCCTAAATATTACAGAGGTCCCAGTCAGATCTGTGTTTTTTTAAAAAACTACTGTGACATAGAAAACTATTTGCTATTCAACTGTTTATTGCCCACCTACTATGTGTTACTTAATCTCTTATCACTAGTGCCTCCTCCAGTTTTCCACTTCTCTGGATAAGTACATGAATCAATGATAAATGAACTCTTGGAGTTAAAGGTGATTTTCGTGCAGTAGGACTCTGAGTTGAGAGTGAGATAAAATCCATCATCTTGGATACACACCTGAGATAATCATAGCACTACAGTACAGGTTGTAACACTTGTCTTAAGCCCCCAAAAATATTTCAGTAAGTTGCGTCAATTGGTGTGAATCAGTCATCAATAAAGATAAGCTCCACAAAGAATGTTAATATAGAAATACACAATCTCTTCCAAGCCCCAGACTGGGACTCCAAAATACTTGAAATTTCTTTTAACTCAGAAAAATTCCTGTCACATGTGAATATGTTGTAAATATTATTAAATCTTAAAAAGTTAAAATATATAATTGTCATTTTAAAAAAGCAAAACAATAATCATGATAATATACATTTGAATGCTATCTATACATGATTTTTTTCAATATAAAATGTCTTTTATAAGATGTGCAAAACTAGATAATTCTAAGAGTAAAATTTGACATTACTAAGAGGAACTTTTATTTTCTTTTTTCTCCCATAATTTTATTGAGAAACAAATAGAAATGAGACAGTTTCAAACCAAATTGGTAAGACATTTTCAATAATTAACACACTGCATACATTCTTCTTAGTGGTTAATTGCTGTACAAGATGAGGACATGATATACTATTTACAAACACCATTAGAACAAATCCCTCTATTCATTAAGAGAATGCAACTATATATCTAACCTAACCATTTTGAATACACAGATACAAAATGGGTATTCATCTGTATTCCCTTTTCTTGTTTAGTTCCGTTATTCAAATATTATAGATATGTTAACTCATCAAAATATTCTAAAAGGGTCCAGTAGTCCATAATAGTATTGGATCTTCTGCTTCACTGGCAATGTCAGAAATTGTTGATTTGAGTCCCCTACAGCTCAACATAACACCATGGCTTTACTGCCTGTACTTTGTTTTTATACTTCTCTACTGGATGGTTAAGACCAAAGTAAAGCAAGACCTATGAAACAAGAGTTGTAGCTTTTGGGTCTGATAAGGTCAGTGAAATTCCCTCAGGATTTATGCTGAGAACCTGTACCTCAGATTGTATAACCTTTGTCAGCATCAGCCATGTGGATGAGTCAAGGCCATTGCTTGGCCAATGTGCTTTCTGTGAAAGCCTGAGAGAATGTTTTCTCTCCATGTGACTCTCCTTAGGCACACTCTACATCATCGATCACTTTCCTCTTTGGCCCCATAATCTCATTGATCAGAAAATTTGGGACACTACGGAGTTACACGACATTACAGTATAAGTTTTCATATGTCCTGAGTCTTAATTGATCTTGGAAGGCTAGGGCCAAAATATTGGCTTTCCTTGCAGCCCTCCATTTTCTCTAATTTTGGTCTGCAAACTTAGATTGTTAACCCTCCAGAAGAGAAGCTTATTTTTATTACCATACAACCTGGGCTGTTAAGCTTAATCTCACTATCTGTCTGGATATCAAACATTTTAGGCATAACACGGAACAGGTATTTTTCATCAAATATTGATATGTTGAACTTTAAGTCCCTATAGAATATGATGAAAAAACATTTAAAAATTAGAATATATTTTAAAAATAGGCATAAAGAATTAGATAATTTTTATATTTACACATAAGTCCAAAAATCTAACCATATATAACCTTGTAGAAGGACAGTCCCACAACATTCCTTTGCTATCTCTTGCCTTCATTCGCCACCCCTTTCTTTTTGAACAATCATCTACCCAAGAGACAGCACTGCAGTAACTGGCATTTCATGAGAAGCAGCTCTTATTCAGAAGACCAGAATGACAGGCACGCTAAGCATGGGCCTACTATTACAGATTACCATCCTCTGTGCAATTGCTTACTTCACAGGTATCAGTAAATATAGTTAGTCAGGGTGAGAATCTTTCCAATTAACTGCTAGATTCAAAAATCTTCTGGAGATTGTCAGGATCATTGCCTTGCCCATCTTCTACATATAACTGTATGGTTTGTCACTGTCATGTTTCCTAGCTTTTCTCCTTTTCCTCTCTTAATTAGTTAGTCCTTGAGTTCCCGCTTTCCTTTTACTTGTATACATTTCTATAGGAACTTTTATTTTCTACAAATCTTTTTATTTGATTCTGTCTGTTCTGCTCTGTTCAATCCTGTCCTGTCCTGCCCTGTCCTGTCCTGTCCTGTCCTGTCCTGTCCTGTCCTGTCTGACCCCACCCGGTCCAACCAGGCCCTACCCTACTGTATCCTATCCTACCCTATTTTGGTACCAGAAATAAAAATTGGGAGCTAGTGCCACTGATATACATCCCCACCCCAATATTTGTTTTGGGTTTTTTTGTTTTGTTTTGTTTTGTTTTTTGTATTTTTTAGGGAAGGGTTTACAAGGTGTTCAGGGACTCACTACTAGATCAGACTCCTAGAGATCTGCCTGTTTATAGCCTCCCAAGAGCTAGGATTACAGTCATGAACTACCATGCCCAGTCTCAGTTGCCCTCTCAGCATTTCCTGGGGTCGGAGCCAGCATGGCAGGCCCAGAGATTGACCCCCAGCCTCTGCGCCTGCTTGCAGGCACTTTAATCTGCTGAGCTATTTGACAGGCCCCCTTCTCATCTTTATTTTAAAAGATGGAAAATTAGAAATATATCTGTTTTTACTAAAACCTTTTGAAATAGTAATTTATGAATATTAACTTTAATTAAATAAAAAATAAATAAATGAACACTGTCATAACCAGTGGACCTCAAACAAAACAAAATAGTCACTGCAACTAAAATACCACCAAAATTTATAGAGTAATTGTATTTTCTTCCTATAAAGATCAGACCACATACATTGTGAAGAATCAAAACAAATTAATAGAAGAAAAATAGCACTTGAAGGGGTAAAACAAAGGACAAATTCCTTTGGCAACCTAGTATATTATGAAAATTTGAGGTCTTTAAGATTCTATTTGATCCTAAGAACTTCCTTCATACAAATTCAATCTTTTAGGGTTTTTTCCATTGGTTAATTAAACATAAAATCAAGTTCCTATAATAACCATAACTTTGTGAATTTTTGTCTTTTAATTTTTAATGTCACTCTACTAACTACATAATCTGTCATTATGACATAAATCAGTCTTTTGTTGAAAGCTTTCCTCAGAGTTTCCTTGGAAAGGAATTAGGAAGAAAATTAATTTCCTATTTGAGAGAATTCCTAGAACTTAAACAATCCTACTGGCTAAAACAAGACCACAAAATTAGCATATTCCTGATCACTAGGTTTAAATAGCTGTGAGCATAGGGCATTGGTTATCACCTTCAGACCAACACAGCTTGCTGCTTCCCAGGCTTGGGTTCAAGGTATGTTTTTCACATGTGGTAAAGTTGCTGCAACTTCACCCATAATTTCCAACTCTCTATAGGATGTATTTAGAATTTTTCTGTATGTTTAAAAAATATTGATGCATTCTTAAGATATACTGGTAGCTTCAATATACATTTGCAAATATTCCTGTCACCTAAAAACATTGAAAGAAAATAGAAGCTTGTAAAGTTCAAATCTTTTTCTGATAATTTTGAAACAAAAATATCACATATGGAAAAAAGATAACTAATTTCAATAGTGTTGAGTTAAATTTGAGTTAGGTTTGTTCAACTCTATAGAAAGATATAATGCAAAATAATTTATGATTTTGATAATTACCATTACAAAGATATATCAAGACCATTTTTATTCTATATTATTTAATTTATTCTGTAATCAATCTTTCTACATTAATGAAAAACAATTAGACATAATGCGTACTTTTATAAAGATGCTTAGCTATATGGAAGGAGAAGGGAAGGAACTATAGTGAATTAACTAAAAGTTTTAAAATCTGCCATCTTTCCTAATGCATTTAGATGCTGCACTTTATAATCTGAAACAGTATTTAGAAGACATACTAGTATTCAGTTGTTAACTAATGCATGAACAAACTGCTTGTGTAATTTGGCTCAATTTTTCTTCTAAGGTTTCAGAAAACTATATTCTTAAGACATGTAAATATCAGTACATCTATGTTCTTAAACTGAATGTAATGCAGCAATCACACATGAGGCCTCTAAATCTGAACCAATTCAATCATCTTCAGACAGGCATGCTATGGATATTCCAAAGTAGCAGACCATGAAGTGAGCACTAGACCCTTTCAAGGATTAATTCATAGCAGTTATTAGCATCTCCATAATGAACTGATGATATTTTTCACAAAGAACATACTAAGTTAGATAAATTTATAATCAAAATGCTTTTTCAGCTGGGGAGATAGCTCAAGGGCATAAGCACCTGCCTGGCAAGTTCAATGTCCTGAGCTCAATCCCCAGTATCACAAAAAACAAACAAACAAACAAAACTTTTTCAAAAATTTTCAGATAAAGAGAAATGCCAACTCTCAGTGCATTTTAGTTTTTTCCTACTCGACCAAATATGATGACCTGAAAGAAGCTTTTATTTTCAAATCATTTTTAAATATTGATGTTTCTTTGTTCCTGTAAGGAAGCCATTATTACCAAATTAAGACCAAATGTCTTAGAGTGTTCAAAATAAAAATATTGGTAAGAAACTAGTATTTCAAAGTAGCATAAAATCTAAGAAAGAAGATATGAATGATAAATGCTTTCTTTGAATACCAGAAACTAGAACTACTTTTGTTCCTCGCATGTCTTCAGGGCACGTTTGGCCAGCGGGAGAGTGGTGAGGTTCGAACTCCAGCCACCTGAGGCTGACAGCTTTGTGGAAGCAGCCACTTAAAGGACTGAGCTAGGCCCAGGCCCCTAGAACTACTTTTGAAATGAGCCCATTTTATTATAATTTGACCCTTGGCTGAAAAATTAGGAATCTTTTAATTAAATAAATTTTATGAGACCAACATTTTCCCATCATCCTCTCATGTAGGTCTCAGCAATCATGAAGCTTCTCATCCTCGCCTGCCTGGTGGCTGCTGCTGTGGCCATGCCGGTAAGTACAGGCGGGAACCTCAGAGAGTCTGCAGGCCATTTAGCAATGGCCTGGCCACCTCACAGGACAGGAACCTCTGAGCATGGAGACTTCATGCATTAGCCAGTATTTCATTGGCTGGTGAAGTCTTGATATTAGAGTTGTGGTGACAGTATCCATTATAGAGTCATCTGAGGTTGTAACTACCAGATAAAATGTCTGAATTGAAATATAACATTAAAACTATGAAAAAAAAAGAAATAGGTATTATTTATCATAGCAAATAACATAAAGTAGTGCAATTAGGTTTTGTATCTCAGGTTCAGTGTGGAATAAACACACTTCCACTCATGCTATAGATATCCAGTACTTCCTTCCCAATATAAAATACAGCCACATGTTTCACTGTATTCTGCTTTTGAAACCAAAGTCAATCTTCATCCTGGTCACAAAATATAAAGCTCTTTTCCCAAAGAAAATGATGTGCTTATTCATACCACCACTTAACTGTCCTTGCAACTTTTTCTCATCTTTTCTGTTATCTTTTACTTTTCCTTTCTTTTTTTCTTCCTTGGCTTCTTCCCCCCTCCCCCACATTTTGGCCCTAGATATTGAACCTAGTGCCAACGTTTACAGTCTTAGCTTGCTCTGTCTGTCTTTCATTCTTTATTTATTTTCTTTCTTTCTTTTAAGACAGTTTCACTAAGTTTCTAAGATGCCTTAGACTTATTCCAAATTTGCAATCTTCCTGCCTCATCCTCTCAGAGTGTTGGGATTACACATGTTCTCCATGATGCCTGCTTTATCCATAAGGCATAACTCCACAGCAAATTGTGGTTATTTTTGCATAATTCAATTGATAATAAAAATAAAATCCAAAGATTTAACTAAGAAAGTATATGTTACCCTCAAATTTTTATAGTGGTTTAAAATTACTTTAGGATTATCATGCAACAGAAATAGTTTACAAAACTAAGTAAGTTTCTTTTTTTATTTTCATTCTGGAATAACTAAAATAACTCAAGACTTTTCATAGACTTTTTCCAATTATCTGTCATACTTTAAAGAAAGAAAATAATAAAACAGTTTTGCTTTGGAATTTACCAAACTTATTAGAATTGCTTATTCTTTTTGGTCCCAGGGAAAAGTGGTCTCTGGCAAACTTTCTGTTATATACTTTATAAGAATATGTCAAAATTAATTGAATTCTATGTATAATGTTATATTGTTGTTGCCATTTGACTGCTGTTTTGATTTGTTTCTGTTTCATACTTCTTGTATTGTCTTCACAGAAATTTCCTTTTAAGCATACAGACCTCTTTCAAGTAAGTCTTCCATTCTAAAGTTGAAGAATTCACTCATCCTTGCTCCCTGTACTGATCTGTGACACCACAGACTCCCAACCTGCTGCTCCTTTCTCTGTGTGACAGGCTGTGACCCATTTGTTGAGCTAGTTCTTTGGCTCAAGTACTGATTTATTTACTGCCATTCCATACTGTATTCCTCTATTTACTCTCACTAAAATGCTAAATTTCTTAAAATGAAAGTACATATAGACTTATATCAACTTCTTTATACTGATAAAATATTATTATTCAAAAGAAATGGTTGACTAAGCCAAATCTGCTAATGGGGATTTTTAAAGGTATCTTTGATTTTTTTATCTGTCTGTTTTATATGCCTCAAAGATAAGATTATCATTTTTTAATGCTGAGTCTTGAATTAGGTTTAACACATAATGCTACAAGGGCATTAATAAGCCATTCTTCCCAGTGAATGAACTCATACCATTTTTTGGTCTTCCTGTTCCTCGCAGAGTCAGCAAGATACCAAGAGCGGCAGGAGCAGCAGCGAGGTAAGCCCACTGCAAGAAGACTGGAGTCTCCTTCCTTCAGGCTTCTGCTCTATCTTTCAGTCATCAAGAGTATCAGATGTCTTCTTTGCATGAGTTCTCATTGATTTTCATGTACCTGCATTACTCATGAAGCTCCCTATTTAGTGTCTTTAGACACTTTGGTAATAGTGGATTTATTTCTAAGCCTTGTGAGGAAAGAAGTTGTTAAGGTGTCTCTGTAGATTTTTAATTTTTTATAAATTTAAATAAAATTTTTTTCTTTTATTTGAGAGTTCCATTGGCTTATCAAATTAAGTAGGACATGTGTTGACAAAAAAAGGTTTAGGTTTAGCATGTTTATCTTTTTTTTACATTTCAATGAGATATACCAATGATATACCAAGTAATGCTTTGGTATAATATTATATAGTATTTTATCACTCTTATAACTCATCATTTACTTTTACTAGGAAATCCTTAAAGAAGATCAGATGCTCAGATTTGTTCAGGTAAATGCTACCCATTTACTCTTAAAATACAAACTCACTTACTTAGGAAAATAATTTTTTAATGAAAATATTTTTGTTTGAATTGACCAAGCCTTTCCTTAATTAAAGAGCTGCTTTACATTTTAAATTATATCTAAATGTTTCCCTCTTTTCAAAACATACATACTTTCTTCTCCATGCCCTCGTTAGAGTTTTACAATTCCTATACCCTTCATACTGCAGCATTTCTTATCTACAAATAATAACACACATGTTGCATGTGCCTATTATTTTATGACTTAGTTGGTGAGTAAGAGAGTATAACGTTTTAATTTGAGGCCATTATTTTAAAAGATTTAAGAGATAATCTAATTTGTCTGGATAAATTTAACATAATCTTATTTTTTTCATTGTATGTAGCCTACCTCAGTGGACGTTAGAAAGGTAAGAATGATTTCACAAGATCTACTGTAGAATTAAAACAAGGGAGCAAGTACTAAGATCAGAAGACCTCAGAACTATACATGAAGCAGTATCAAAATCAGAGAAAACAAAAGTGGGTGAAACATATTTTTAAATTGTTTAAGTGTACATTTACCAGCATGTGCAGGAAAGCATAGCAAACAAACAAACTTAGAGATGATATAACAAAAATATTACATTTATGAAAACACATTTTTTAAATTTGCAACAGCACAATTGAAGTACACTTTATTTTAGTCTTTCTTTTATATATGTCCTTTCAAACTAATGTCGTTTATCTTTTCTATCCCTAAACAATATATCAGTTAACTGAACAGAATAAGAAGCATCAAACAAATCTGAATTATTCTAAAAGATTTTTCTTCTAAAAATATATTTTACAAGTTATACATTCTTGATTTTAGCAGAGACAGCTTCTGAGAGGAAAACAAATTGAGGAAATCAAGGTACCAATTTTTTTCTTATATCTTAAAAGTATACATTCTTGCAGTAAAAACAATATTTTCACTTGGAAAAAATTAATTTTAGGACAATATTCCTTCCCTGAATGTCTCAGCCACACATTCAAATGGCTAGTGAATTGCACAGTGTTCCAAGACAAGTGATATTGTTACCTTGACTATGTGGTTGTGATGAGACAGGTGTTAGAGAGAAGAGTGAACACGTGTGTAAATAAATTCAGTTCTGCCACAGTTGATCATTTGTACTTATTGACAAGGATGAAGGAGCACTTTTAACTGATGATATTTTATAGAACAAGACATGTGACTTAATGATGTTTTATATAAACACACTTGATTTTCCTTTCTTTAAACTTATTTTTTTAATTTGGGTTGCTAGTAATTTATAAATAGAATTCCACTGAGAGATTAGACAGTGCTCATAATTTATAAAATTTCAAAAGATGTCATCCTCACTGTATTTCACACTGCCATCTTTTCTTGACAGGAAACTAGCAACGAGTCAACTGAGGTAATACCCTTTGTGTTAAAAATCATTAAACCCAATAGAAGGAAAGGTTATAACCAAGGGTTTTCTTTAAAAATCTTCAGCGAAATGAGCACAAATTCTCTTAAAACTACAAAACTTTAATTAAAGGAAAGAAAACAATATACTGTATCACAAATAGGGAAGAATTACCTAGCTAACTAATAAAAACTAATTTATTGAACTTAAATTTTATAAACAGTACCACTACTCTGAAGTAGTAATGCCACTGAAGCCAACATCTTAGGAAAAGAAAAGACTTTTTGACTAAGATTTTATACATCAATGAACCAATGTCCTCCTTTGGCAAACTTTTACTTACCTCAGTGCCGTTAATTTAATTCTTCTCTTTAATCTCTGAAAGCCAAATTTTAAAAAAAATAAAGCTTGTTTATATTGATTTACTACGAGGTAGGAAAAAGTAAAGTGATTTTTATTAAAATCTCAAATGCAAATGAAGAAGGTAATACTTCAGTTAATTTAGATCAAAGTAGCCAGGATTTTCTGTTTTGCTTATTTCTTAGCTATTCCCTCAAATTTTTATCATTCTTGGCTTTTATTTTATTTAGAAATCATTAATTTTGCATGAAATCACTATTTCCCATGAAAAATATAATTGTTCCTTTTTTCTCTTCCTAAGGACCATATGGCCAATTTTGAGGTAAGACGCTTTTATTTTAGTTACCTCCACATTTAGGTAGCTTACCAAGGACCTGTAATATTCTTCATTTTAAGAAAGCTGCCTTCTCAGATAGATCAAAATATAAGACTACATTTTAAAATGTTTTATCTACTGAACTCTCAAAGATTTATTATACTTGCAAATGTAAAATGTAGTGCCCAAATTTATGTTGGAAGAAAGAATTAAAATGACAATGAAAACATTACCTATTAAAATGAAAATACAAACCTTATCTCTCACATTCTCAACCAAGAACTCACATGTTCTTCCATTGAGGGCAGAAACAATCTACATAACAGTCACCAAAGCCCAATGGAGTCTACTATTGACTCTACATGTGGAGGAAAAATATTAGTTTACTGTGCATAGTAAATCAGCTCTCTGTAGCTGAATTTTTTTTTTTTTTTTTTGCGGAACCAGGAATTGAACTCAGGCCCCCATGCTTGCCAGGGAAGCGCCTATTCTACTGAGCCATCTCCCCAGCCCCTCTTAGATGAATATTAAAGTCTATCTTAAAATGGTCTTGGTAGCAAAACTCATAAGTGTATGTAAGTGTAAACATAAGATTTAAAATAAGTGAATGTTTCAAGTGGCAGATGTTTTGAAGGCTAATGTAAATTTATTTATATCTTGATATTGTTACATTTAATATATCTAATCTAGTCATATCAAAACAGTTCCAAGGGAGGTAAGAATACACAGTATTTATCCCAAATTTTTAATACATTTTGCATTCTATAAAGCAATATTTCTATGCTTAATGAATTACAAATTGTTTTGAATTTTTAAGTTCTCTAGTAAGCTGTTACACTCTCCCTCCCCACGCTTTCTAGTGAAACTGACACTTAGAGAAAATGCATCATAGTGGCCTTGAATGTCTTCACACAATTCATTTCAATTCTGGTTCTCTCAGGTGTAAGCAACCTATATGAATGTATAGAATTAAGTTTCCTTCAGAACGTTCTAAATATTCCACAAAAAGTCATAACACTGGTTTTGTTTTTCTTAGCAGAGAGAATCTAGCAGCAGTTCATCAAGTGAGGTAAAATAATTTAATATTAATTCAGAGTCCCAATTAATTAAAATACATTTGTAGAAACTTAGGAGGGTGGTCAGGGAGATGGCTCAGTGGAATAAGTGCTTCCCTGGCAAGTGCAAAGGCCTGAGTTCAATCCCTGGTTCCACCAAAAAAAAGAAAGAAACTTAGGAGGGTTATACACTCTGTGAGGTCTCACTGTACCAGGTACTATGTATTCAACATTATTCTAATAGTGAATTTAATATCTGATTATCAGCTCAGAAAAAAAATAGCAACATTTTGCCAATAGCAAAACTTACAGTTATTTGGGGGCAAACATTCCTTTCTGGCCATTTATGATAGATATGTTTTCATTCTTTTCCCCTTCTTAGTTTGTCTTTCCCAGACTTTGAAGAATTAAACCTTATCATTAAAAATTCCAGCAACAATTAAAACCAATTCTAGCCATATCTAACCCTTGAATCCTCCAAAGATTGATCACTTGCCACCTAACTGTGTAGAGTAAAAAGACTGCAGGCATACCAGATGATAACATTCCTTTTTGATGCTGGAAGCAAACTTTCAAACAAGTTACAAGGTAAAATAACTAGACCAAGAGGGATTTCCATCAAACCAATATTTCCTGCCACCTCTAACATTCTGAGTAACGTCCTGGGAAAGCAGGAGCAGAGAAAGACAGGGCAAATATAACAAATGAAACACATTATTAACCTCATCTCAGTTATTCAGGAACCTATGACTCAAATCAGTTTACCACAGTTGTTCCATAGTAAGAGCTAATTGATTAACCTAAAATGTGAATTAATAAATCATAATATTAAAAGTGTGCATGTTTTTATTTTTATAGGATGCCATCCCCAATGACACTGAGGTAAGATGTATTAGATAAATTTAAAATACATAGGCAAAATAAAAGATAACAAAGTAGGGAGCTAGATCTTTCTCAGATGGGAAGAGAATCAAGAGATGGAAGAAGGAAGGGAGAATGTAAAAAAGCACTAAGATCTATTCTCTCCATATACCAACTCTTCACAAGGACTGCAAATATTATACATTGCACACATGCACCAATTCAATAAATAAATATATAAATAATAAATGTGTGTGTGTGTGTGTATATGTGTGTGTGTGTTACTGAGGATTGAACTTGGGACCTTATACTTACCAGGCAGGCACTTATCCCACTGAGCTACATCCTGGTCCTATATTTTGTTATATTTTTAACAAATAACAAATATGTTATGTTTTTACCCTATTATATAATGTGTCGAGATTTACTTCAATAACCTTTATTTATATTTTTTTTACAGAAGTGCATTACAAGGAAAGACATGCTCTACCAAATGAACCTGGTAATATTTCACGGCAGGCTTATTAAATCAAAGCCCCCAAGGAGTCCATGATAATACTGTGACACTACCTTTTTTTCCTTCTCAAAATCTGCTAGACTTTAATTTTTGCCAGAGTCTAATTTTAGATGTTTAGTTATTCTCTTCTAAAAATAAAAATAGGACCATTTTTATCCCTAGTGTATAATTCATGATTTCATTGGACTGCTTTTTAAAGTTATAATCACACTTTGCATCTGCAAAACATAAGTGGTAGTAAGTATAAGGGTCTGATCCATCCACTTTTTTAGGAAATATTTTTTAAAGAGAATACAAAATAGTATTAAAATAGAAAAAATACAGAATTTCATTTAACAAACTAATATGGATTTCACAGTATTTGTCATAATACATAGTGTTGTCTTCCAACTAGTTGTTCATATTACCAGATATATGCAAGCAAATTTGGAAGAAAAAAGAAATAATGAATAAAAAATTAAGGAAAGAAAAAGTACAAAAGACTGAAAAAAAAAGGAGATGAGGCAGATAAAGCATTATCTGTTCCTTTGTATAGACCAGCAGAAAAGTACAGTACAGTTAACCAAACTATCTTGCTTACATACATAGATATATCTACTTTTTTTACAGCATGTGATGTTGAATGTTTTTCATAGTAGCCAAGAAGTCTGTAATTTAAATTCTAAACTGAAAGTGATAATAATGAATATTAAATTATATGAATAAAAATAATCATAGCATTTAGTAAAGTCTCCATAAATGTTAGTACCATATTATAAACATCATTTGAAAACTTGGTTAATAATGATATTCTGATTTAGTTTGGACAAATATAAACTTTGATTTTTAGAAAGCAAAAGTATTTTTCTACTTTTTTCATGATAGTCCTAGAATAAGACATTATTCAAGATAATTGTTTGATACTTTATATCTGACTACATTGTAATATCAACTTTTAAAGTCATTTTTAAAAATATTTTTAAGAGAAATCATTGAATTAGTCCAATTTATTTGTGGCAGAAATAGCACAAAATTAGGCTTAACAGATCCTCATTCTTTACCACTAGACAAGGTATTGTAGGACTTATTCCTTAAAGATGATGGATTGGAACTGAAAGGTATCCAAGAAATTGAATTGTTTTTTCTTTTATATAGGAGCAGCTTCTTAGACTGAACAAATACATACAACTTCAGCTGGTAATATGCTACTTATTATAATAAAAAGTCAAATGCTGCAAAATTAAAATAATTTTATATTAGGTGGATTCTAAATATGTTTTTACTTTTCTGAGGAAATTACTTACTTTAACCTTGACTGTTAATAATAGTTGATAGATTAATTTTCTAATTATCAACATATTTACTGGCACACAATTTACTATGTATGACTGCATTATTCATGCTTCTACATTACACTCAAAATTACTAAGCACTGAGAAACTTAATTTAACTGTAATTTATGTCAAGTACTCAACAGTTTCCTCAATAATATACTTAAAACTTATCATGGTATTTATTTCTCCAAATTTATTGTTTCTTGAAGATTCCATGAATGGACTTAGCTGTGAAATTTACTTGTTTGTGAAAGAATAGATAGATCAGACAGACTTTCTATTTGAGGACCAGCACAGATTCTATAGAAGGACTCAGTGATGCTCAGTGTTAGGAATGCATCTGCCAAACTTCTTATGACCTTCTCACCAATGACTTTGATTCTTTTGGGTATCACAAAAGTTTTCCACTAGGGAGGATAAAGCAGCCATTCTTTTATTTACTACACAGGTTTTACCTAATTAAGACTTTAGCAAAAGACAATTCTAATGTAGAAACATTTAAAATTTTCTTCTATTTTCAATAGAGGAAAGTCAATATGCTTTTAACTTAGAACAAAATTGATACTCTGGTTCAGTTTTCTAGTTGCTTGTGTTTAAAATAAAGTTCAGGGACATTGCATAACGCCTGCCTAGCAAATGCGAAGCCCTGAGTTTAACTCCTAGTATATAAAAAAAGTATACAATATAAAGTTCAAGTAAACTTAAGTAGATCAATATACTGCTAGAATTCATAATTATTGCCCCAAGACTCTGAGTAATGATCAGTGCTCCCCTACCTATGTTAAGGTTAGCATATCATCTGCACAAATCTTAGACCACGCTGGAATTTGTGTGCGTCCTACAGTATTTCATAGTTTTGTCCATGGACTTGCTGATAACTAAATTTGTCCATGGACCTGATAAATGTTGGTTATACAAAATGAATAAAATCAATATATTAAAATTGTTTTTTTCTTTATTAGGAAGCTGTTCATGCGCAGGTGAGATTATTTATTGAACCTAAAATATTTTAGCATTTCCTTTTGTGGTGTTTTGTAAGCTTTGCTTTTAAAAAAAAATATGTTCTACATTCTACAGCTCAAATGTTGTGTGATGGTAAATAGCCACGAGCAGAGAACACACGCTGTTGGAGTACTGTTAGATTACCACTTACCTCCAAGCACTGATCCTTATAAATGCTTTAGTTTTTTCAAGCTGTATAGTGAGATTAGCCTCATGTGACTGCTTGGGTTTTTTTCCTAAAATTAGAAAACTAAAGTATTTCGATGGCTTTTAGCAATACCAAAGTAGACCATAGTTAATTTTACATTTCATAGGTCATGATGACGTAGTCTTGGGAAACTGTAAGATGAATGTGTTGTACCAGAAGATTCTAAATAATTTAAAATGCATTTCCTTTCTCACAGGAGCAGTTTAACAGAATAAATGAATACAACCAAGCCCCAGTGGTAATATTTCACTTACTTAAAAACATTGCTAAGATTTGTTTGCTTTTACATAACTTCCCACTCTTCTGCTAGAGCAGTCCTCCTTCCTTGATTCCTAAAATCTGAGTAATGAATATTAGTTATTGTTATTCTTTGGAGTAATGACTGTCTTATTCTACTTCAGCTAATACAGCATCACATTTATAATCACAAGCTCTTTTTTATTACTTTTATTGAGAAAGAGATCACAAGTTCTATGAAGCACTAATTTCTATATTTACATTAAAATATTTTATCATATTTCTAAATTTTATAGTGAGATGCATAAATTTTTATAATTTTCCAGTTTCAGCTTCTATTTGGGAACCCCAAACACAGTTGTAACTGTGAATCCTTAAGCAGACCATAATATGTTTACTAGTAGACATACTTTTCTACTCTTTTTTATTTTATTTATTTGGTACAGGGTCTTACTACATAGCTCAGATATGTTGTGATCCTCCAGCCTCAGCCTCCCAAGTGCTGGGATCACAGGCATGCACCTCTGTGCTCGGTCTTGGTGGCCAGCTCGGCACACTGGAAGAGGGGCCGGCACAGTATGTGGTACCAGGAATCAAAGCCAGGTTCTTGAGCTTGTCTAGGCAGATGTTTAGACCACTGAGCTATCTCTGTGGCCCAACATACTTTTCTTTGGAAGAAATCATCTACAGAGATATCCCTGTCAAAACACTATGACACTCAGTTTCTTATCGGTGAAGTAAGTTTGTGAATAACAACAAAATAGGTACTGGTTCCTTCCTTACCTTATCTATCATTAATTCTACAGAGTTCATATGGTCTTTGATTTTATTTTTAAGGTAATAGCCAGTTATTGTGAAATTTGTTGCCTTGACAAGTCTGCTTCCTATGGACAACTTAGACCAACTTCATACTAATCACAGAGCTTTGTAACCAGTGCTCAACATTTAGTGAATCCTAAGACTCTTGAGGATATTTCCTGTGTCTTAGAGGACAAATTGTTTCTAGGTAATTAAGATGCAACTGACAAAATTAGCAATAGAACTAAAATCTCTATATGAAAGACATTTCGCTTAGATTGTTTTTTCTGTCTTGAATGTGTCAGTTAGTCTAAAGGATAGTTCTGAATTTTCTTTTTCTTTCTAGAAAGAGCCTATGCGACTAGCAAATCAGGTATGTGCATGTGTATGTATGTTTTAATACTGTCCTAACACTGTTTTTGAGGAGCTGGTCATTATTAATAAATCAATATACTAGCCGCACCATTAACTACCAATATACTCGTATTTCTTAGCTATTGACACGTGGATAGCTCTCCAGTAGTAGTTCTCACTCAGATCTAAATTGCCAAAGAAAACTGAAGGCATAATTCTTTGACTATTCCTTAGCAAAGGTAGCTTCAGGCCAACCTACAAGTCAGAAAAGCCATGACTTGAAATAGTTTTTTTTCCAAATTTCATGATAGTACTAACTATTGAAAGTAATTTGAGTTTTACATTTGTGGTTTGACATTTCCTAATCTTATGACATTTAATACATTGGATATTCTCTTTGATCTTTAGTTTCTCACCTGTGAAATTACTAATATGTGTCTAACAATATTTATTCCTTGCCTCAAACTCCCATATACTGATCTTTCTGTTGCTTCAGTGCATTTTCACTTCTAAAGTTAGTAACTGTGCATTTAATTCAGTGCTTTCAGACATTGATGATGCAATTATACATGTTACATATGACATGCTAATACAAATAAAAAATGGAAGAAAGTCTTTGAGTTTTATACCCATACTGGGCCACATGACTGAAGGGAAAGTATTCCTCAAGGTTTAAACTATCAAGATTATCAATTTTATGATAATGGTCATTCAAAGCACATTGAATTTTCAACTCAATTCCTTCTGAAGTTTCTAACAACTTCCATCAGCCAAAGTAAAAAACAAAATAAATATAATTATTTATTTCATTTGCAATCCAATGACAGAGTGTATTGATTTCAACTTGCCATGTGATCTTTTAAAGCAAGAGTATGATGCCTATATGCACTTTTTTTAATGGAGTTTTCATCAGCCATACTTTAGTCTATCATGATGAATAATTGGATGTATAACAAAACTCATTGCTTCCTGTCCATTAGGAACAGGCTCAGTTCTTTTATAAGGTGAGTTGACCTTATCATGTTTACTTTTATATTACCTAACCGCTTTGTCAAGTAAAAGGAGATTTTTAGATATCATATTTGTTTTGATGTACATAGCAAAATTGAATTACTTTCAATTTTTTCATAATTTCATCAAAAAGATATTTTCTACCTCAATATATAATTATGTATGTTAATCTAGGAAAAAGTAGATAAAATAATGCAATAGAAAAAGAGAGGAGGCAGCTATTCCAATTTTTTAAAAAGTAATTTTATGTATTTAGTAAAGGTTCTCACTGTGCAGCTTGGACTCATAATGATCCTCCTGTTTCAGTCACCCCAGAGAGAGATTACAGGCCTGTGCCACCTTTATTTTTGGTGGAACTGGGGGTTGAATATTCCAGAGTTTTAAATGGAACAGTAATGTTTTGTTCCCCAAGTGCTAGTTTTTGGAAAGTGCTAAAATAATGATTGGAAAATAATTTCCTCTCTGTTTCTAACATTCCTGAAATCTAGTTTTGCCAACTTGGAGTATGGTGCTCTTCTTTTGATCCTAGTGTATTAAGGAAAATGAAAAAGTAGCTTTGGGGCCAGGGAGATGGCTCAGTAGAATAAGTACTTCCCTGGCAACTGAAAGGACCTAAATTCAATCCCTTGTTCTGCAAAAAAGTAAAAAAGAAGAAAGAAAGAAAAGAAAAGAAAGAAAGAAAGAAAGAAAGAAAGAAAGAAAGAAAGAAAGAAAGAAAGAAAGAAAGAGAAAGAAAGGAAGAAAATGTAGCTCTGAATGACAAGAACTTCCTTTCTAGCTCCAAAGCCCATAAGTTTATTATAAGTGGTAGTGAAATTCATGCTACTATTGTGGGACAGAATAATTAAACTTATGTGAATAAAGGAGAATCATGGAATTCAGTTTAAATTAGTGACTTTTTAAAAAGTGATAAAATGGCATGATCCTTTAGAAATTCAAAGCATGAATTGCTCATACAAATTGCTACTACACTACTGTTTTTGCTATCTCCAGCCCAACACCTATCCCTTTGCTGACCAGAACTTCCCCCCACAAGTGCAGTTGGTGTCTTTCCTGCCCTTCTACAGCACTAAGCCCATTGTCTCTGAGGACATTCAAAACATTGATGTCATGTCACAGTGGCTGGTAAGTTCTTTAAAATTACTGAATTTTAATGTTCTATCAAAATACATTTTAACGAACTATATACCACTATATAAGATTTAAACTATAGATTTATCTATAAGTTTAATATATTGGTAGCAAATCAGTTTAGAATAAAGTCAGCAATCTGCATAGTAATGTAGTAGAATCTTATAAAATAGAAAAGTGGTAATACTCCCTGCCATCTCAGGCTCATAGGCATCTCTAGTAACATGCAGAACAGCACTATGCATTCAGTAAGTGAAATTCATTCTGAAGAAAGTAAGAAAAAATTTCCTCCCCAAATTAAAAATATAAAGGTGCCTGATATGTAGTTCAATGTTATCTTCCTTCAATTTGTATTATATTTTTCTGTTTTGTTATAAACAATAAATACACACATAATAAATATGTGAGGAAAATGGCCCAGACTTTGGTATCCAGTGGCACTAAATTCAAGTCCTGATCTTTTCTGTGATTCAAATTCTATGTTTCTTGTTTCTCATAACCCTGAGGTTGAACAAATGTAGCAATGTTTGCTAAGTAGAGTATTGGGAAAATGATGACTGAATGAGTCTTCACTTTTTTTACTTGATTTAGTAAAATTGTGTTAGCAATTGTTTTATCGCAAGATTTTACCAATTTATTTTTCAGAACTAAATCAGTTCCCAGGAGCTCCACAATTATGGCACTAGGTAAATTTGAAAATTGCATATCTTGCTATTGATTGTGCCTTCATTTAAAAAAAAATTATAATCATAGTGCATATAAATAGCAACTTGAAATTGCCTCATTTTACCTAATAAAACTTATTAGAAATTCATATAACTATGTTGTGGGAGTTACTAATTTTTATGTAAATTTGTCCTTTGGCACACACAAAGGACAAACCTCTATGGTAAACAAAATGGTACTATTCTATTCTTTATGATCACTGCCATAGAAAACTGCAGCAAGTCCCACAGTGAAACTGTGTGCCAACCACACTGAAAAGGTCTACATATTTGTTTTAAATGCTTTCATTTTATTGGCACTTCTAATTTTCTTTCCTCTTCCTCCTCCTCCTCCTCCTCCTCCTCCTCCTCTTCCTCTCTCTCTCTCTCTCTCTCTCTCTCTCTCCTCCCTCCCTCTCATGAGTGTGTGCATTTGTGCATTTGTTTCCCCTTTCTAGCAGTGGAAATGTTTGTACCAATACATATAACTAAAGAAAATGATAACACTCTGACCTATGTGGAAATCTCTCATTTTAAATCTCTCATTTTAATTGCCTTGTTAAATTGTCTATTATTCCACAATATAAATTATTACATAGTAATAAATTCTTTAAATCTTACGAATCAGGAATGTCTGTCCTTGTCAGTAACAGAAAAAGACAAACAATTGAATGACCTGATGCAATATGAACAGAAAAATGATTAGTAAAATAAATAAGAATTTCTCTTTCCCTCAAATACTTAACCACATATGTCCATTTCTATTTACAGATGTGACTACAACTACCTTCTCTGAATTTCTTCTCTGCCTGATCATCATGTGAAACAGACCAAAGCTTTGGCTATGATTTTAGAATAAGAAGTTGCCTAGCAGAAGGCACAATTTCTTCTTCTTTCATCAACAATATAGTAGAGATCATGGAACCTTCTCCTTAGGCTCAAATTTCCTAGAAATTTATTGTCTAAATTCTACTTGTGTCATGCAGATATGGAGGGCATCTCATACGTGGTTATTACACTCTTTACTACATTTCTAAGGTTTTGAATTGCTTTTCCTGTATGTTCCATCATTTTGAATAATTGTGTGCTGTGATTGAGGTTTTCTTCTTTTCAATAAATTGAATTTTAAGGCAGTCTTCATTTGCTATCATTATTCTATTCAATAGTTCTTATGTGGGTTTGTTAAAAGTCTATGTATCTGATATTTTATTTTAATTGATTTTTAATGAAACTATAAATCCTATCTTAATGACACTTTTAAAACTATTCCCTTCAGACATTTGCTGGCCGGCCTTGCAAGGCACTTATAAGCTAGAATCTTAAATGTTAGTTGTTTGGAGGATAGTTTCATATGGTCATAGTTATAGTTGCAAAAGGAGCAGCTGTGTGGTAGCTGTGGTCATCCCAGGAACCTGAACAACCTGATTACACTATTTATCAATGCCATTGGCTTGTTTGAAACTACTTGATGATACTTGGGTGTATAGCTGGAGAGATTAGATAAATACAAAGGGCAGCTTAGGAAACATAGTAGCCTGCCTCTATGGTACCTGTCCAGGATTTTACAGAGCCAAAGAAAGAGCTATTTCCCAAAGTGACAATAGTTAGTTGCTCTGATATCATCAAAGTCCCAGGTAAGACTTATTTTATTCTAATCATCCCACAACAACTAAACTTCATGACACTGCTGAGTCATTGGTCTACTAGATTGTAACACATAAGCAAGAAGCCTCTAGTACCAAAATTAAGTCTAGATAGTCCTGGGTGTTATTTTGTTTTTTAGTTTTAAAATCAGAATGGATAAAATATATTTATCACATCATTCTCTATACAAGCAAGTACCACAAATTTACTTGAAATTTTTCACCCTAAAAATGTCACCAAAGGACCTGCCAAATAGCGCAGTGGATTAAAGTGCCTGCAAGCAGGTGCAGGGGCTGGGGGTTGGATCCTGGGTCTGCTGTGCTGGCCCTACCCTTGGGGCGCACTGAGACAGCAACTAAGACTGAATGTGGTGGCACGTGCCTGTAATCCTAGCTCTTGGCAGGCTGTAAACAGGTGGATTACTATGAGTCCGAGCTAGTAGTGAGACATTGAACACCCAGTAGACCAATCCCTAAAATACAAAAAAAGAAAAAAAAAAGTCACGTGTAATAAGTACCATTACCTCATTTAACTTGAAATAATCTTTTGGTGTTATTCAAAAAGCAATTGATAAAAATAACACAAGTCTCAATCCTAACATCTGTTACTCTTTAACATGTACTGTGATTTCCCCAAGGGTGAAGTAAACTTTTAAAATTTATTAAAGTATAGAAGGAAACAAAATAATGAGTTCTAATGAGTCGTTTTCAACCTTCTTACTCCAAAAACCCGTGAAACAAGATTCCATTTAAACCATACACTCTGAACTGGGGACTTAGTATGAACGGTTTAGAACAGTGGTGGAGAACATATGATATGCATGTTATTTATTTTTCTTTTATGGCAAATGATGTTAGTATATTAGTTGGGTTTTCTAAACTAAAACCTCAGTATTCAGGTTTAATTGCAATGTTAGCACTTTGCGATAAATAGTAGGTTTTGTAGTGCGGTTTGGATACTCGTCTCTGAAAGGCTTGACACTGATTTAGGTCTTTACTGACCTTAAAACAGTGATGGTGAATCTCTTAAAGCTTTGATAACACATAGCCCTATGCAGCACGCAGGCCATAGGTTCACCGCGACTGCCTTAAAGATAGGCAAACTCTTATGACAACACCATCTATTACTTGACTCAAGTCTCATCATGAACATACGATACTCAGGGTATTCTTCATTCCAGGAAATTAGTGGTAAAACAGAGCATGTGTCCACAGGTCTGGTCCATGTCAGATGGTGTCATTTCTCCAGACAAATGCCCCAAAACACATAGGTCAAAGACAAGTACCAAGATTAGAAATAAAATAGTATGGTAAAATCCTTCTTATAGAATTTCTCTGTTAATACAAAAAATATGGCTATACTGTAACTGGTGTTACTTGGAAATTTGAAATGTGGAAGGTTACTCTCTTTGATGTTAAGCTGAGCCAGAAATCTGCTTACCAGTTGTAAATATTTTTCCATATTAATTGAAAAATTGCTCCGGTGTTACTGCTATCAAATGCTTCCTGGAGACATCATGATTAGTCTCACACAAAGATAAATTCTGTCTTAGCATTTCTCATACAGTAAAAAAATCTGACTAATATTTCTGAAAATTTTAGGTATCACTTGGTTTCAAGAGTTTAGCTGGGGATGTAGTTCAGCAGCATAAGTGCCTGCCTGGCAAGCACAAGGTCCTGAGTTCAATTCCCCACGCAACCAAAAAAAACCAAAGATATATTTAGGGCCAGGGAGATGGCTCAGTAGAATAAGCACTTGCCTGGCAAGTACAAAGGCCTGAGTTCAATTCCTGGTTCCACCAAAAAAGATTTAAAAAAAGAGTTTATCTGTTACCACCTGGCTTTGATGACTAACACACCTTATGACTTCCCTGAAGTCACAAATTTCAGTTGCTGTTTACTTATCACCAGAGTTCTCAGCTTTACTTTGGCCAAGTTTGATGCAGCAATGAGAATAGAAGATAACCATTACCACATTAAAAAAAAGAATCATGACTTCAGACACAGTAGGAAAATTTTTAGGAAGATTTGGGAACTAGGAGTTGTCTAAGTCTTCCACAACTTTCAGTGTATTAGACTAAGTGGTTAGGATCACACTTTCTTAAAGTTTACATGAAACCTACCAAGTATGAGAATTCAAGCATCATTTTCATGGGTGTGATGACCCTGAATATCCACATAGTGAAACTCTAATACTCAAGGAAATGGCATTGGGAGTTAGGGCATTTGGGAAGTAATTCAATCATGAGCCAGAAACCTGGTGAATGATATCAGTATTCTTCTAAGAAGTCAGACAATTTCTCTCTTCACCTTGCTAACCAGGATGAAAACCCTGAGCAGACCCTGGATCTGCCATTGCGTGGATCTTGGAATTAAGGACCTTGAAGATCAACCCTTTTGTTAATCTTTTACCCTATATTTCTTGCAACTGTCTTAATTTGAAGGCTCTGGTGATGTCCTAGGAAAGGTGGTCTGGCCACATCTTGAGACTTCCCAGTCTTTCCTATTCTTCTCTCAGCAGTGGCCACACTGCAGCTTCTCCTCATGTTTCTGAATCAAGAGAAGAGTGCTAATTGGTTCAGTTTGAGTCAAGGGACTTTTGATGCAGGAATGCCATTAAAGAATTATGACCTGAAACATATGTTCACTTATGTCACCAAGAATCAGGCCCAGGATACACCTCTGTGGCACAGCAGCTGCTGGAAAAGTGCAAGGTCCTGACATCCACTCCTAATACATAAAAAAAAAAAAAATCATTGAAATCTTTCCACCTAATAATATACACAAAATTGCCATTGTAGAATTTTACAATTAAATTTGTACATTATTTGATCACTAACATTTGAATATTTTAACCGATAATAATTCATAGTTATAGGGATAATATGAATGAAACAATTTGATATACAAAATGATGAATTTATGGTAGTTCGCCCTTTCATCTCCTTAAATATCTATCACTTCTTGCATTGGAAACTGTTAAACTCAAAACAAAGAACTCTACCTTTTTATAAAATGTTAATAAATGGTTGTAAATATAGTTAAACTAGTCTGCTCTAGAACATTAAAACTATAAGCAATTTCTCTGTTATGGAATACATTTCAATTTCTTGTCACTTACAAATATTGGTCTTAGTATGGTCAATAAAGTTGAAACTGGGGAGATGGCTCAGTCAGATAAGCGTCTCCTTGGCAAGCACAAGGGCCTGAATTCAATACCCGGTTCCACAAAAGAAATAGATAAATAAATAAAAATGAAGTTGAAACTTTCTGGTTTTTTTTTGCTCTAATAATTTGATCAAAGATTTTCAAGTTATATTTGAACACAATGTACCAAAATCTGAATAGCTAATTATGTTGGTTTCCTGGGGGTAGTGTAACAAAATAGCACTAAGTAGATGTCTTAAATTGTTGGGAGTTACTGAAGCTGAAAATGATCCTGCGTGGGATGGGATGAGATCTCCCTGCTTATCGCAGTCAAGCTACCTCAGTCTTGAGAAAAACATCCTGCCTAGACATTGTTTACAACTTTGTAAAAGTATAAATAAAGGCTCTTACTATTGTTCAGGAATTCCTTTCACCAACCAGGCAGAGGAATTACCACCTAACCTAGCTGTTATTGTTTGTTTGTCTTTTCTTCATTCCTCCTGCCATTTCTTCCAGGGTACAACAGAGCACACTGAAGGACCAACAGATTCCTACTTTTGGTGCCCCATCAGGATACCCAGTACAAAGTATGTGTGGGCAGCACGCACACTTCCAAAGTACATGCATAAGGGAGGGAAATTAATAGGTTAGAGCCAGTATTCAGGTTAGAAATGCACTGATACTGTCACATTAGATGTAAAACTTGGTACTGGAGACTTGCCATGGCCAGAAATGTGTTCACTATGGCTACAGAGATAAATGAGCATAAAGAGAAAAACAGGTTTGAGAGAAGCCAAAAAGGAACAAAATTATATTCAGGTTAAAGTGGAACAGAGTTTTAAGAACCATGGATGTTTATATATTTATGTGGCTGAATATAAAAATGTTTGTTGTTTTCTTGGTTCCTGTATTTACATTACTTTCTAAGACCACCATAAAGAACTTTAGCATGGAGTACTATTTTAAAATTAAGTCCTAAATGGTACAAGGGGAGTAGAGCAAAGGTATAGCAGATACAGTTTAAACCCTTTAGCTTTGCTCAATTAGATAAAAAATGAAAAAAAAAATTTAGATTGCAATTGGTTCCAAGTGGCACAGCGTTGCCAGGGCAAGGGGCACAAACTGGGTTCAGAGAGGGCCCCATACTCTGGTTGTAGGCAGACAAAGCTGGGATTATCCATCTGCCTGTGTATCTATTTGCCCTGTTCAGCCAAGAGGTTGGAACACATCACTAACAACAGTGTAGTACACCTGGTGCTAAGTAGGAGGATCAAAAATATAGCTTGGCATTGGCCATGCATGTTGCATGCATCACCAATTTTTTAGACTCAATACAGTGTTAGTCTCAACAAAAACAAAACATCCAGTGGGCAGAGCCAGAGTAATAGTGGGCACACACAATGACTGCACACAGTGTCCGTGGCTACAGGGTCACAACTCCTTTAGTTAGGTTTTTCAGTGGTGCAGCAGAGAAGCAAAAGCAAAAGAAAAGGATGGAAAAGGTCTTTATTGCCACTGAGCAGGACTCAGAAAGGATTGATGGCAGAGAGGTGGGAGGATCCTCTCATCTGAGGTAGGAAGGCTAAGATTTCATGGACTCTCGATAGGGGTGGAGTTTAAAGGGCAGGTTTAGTAGTAACACACAAGGTGCTGAATGGGGGCTCCCCTGTGTGTACTGGAAAGGTATCCAGGACTGGAGTAGAGAAGGAGGAGGAAGTGGTCATTGGGAAGATAAGCTGTTGTTTTGGAATTCAGCCATGTTGAATCAGGACCATGATAATTTAGCCATTTGCGCTTGGGCCAGAACCTATCACCCTTGACTCTTGGGGAGGGTCATTGCGAGTGAGGGAGCCCATTCCTAGTAGTAAGCTCACCTAGCCCCCAAGCTATGGAGTGAAAGAGGCAACTAGAGTTATAGCCTCAGTACAAAGAAGTCTCCAGGATTTCCTTGGTGTCATCAATGCTGATTATACAGTGAAACGTTGAAGTTGTAATTCAATCTATTCAAAACACTATTTAAATCACTTTAGACTCTCATATCACTCAATTGCTCATTCTTTCTTTGATAAAAATTTTAAAATTATTTTTAAAATAAGAAATATTGTGTTAAAAATAAAAATTAATTCAAGGAAAAATACTTAAAAGGGCTTTTCAAATGCAAGTGTGGATAGTTTCCAGATAAGGCAGTTGGGTTGCCCACCTGGAGAGATACAAAGGTATATTATCGCAGGAATAGAATTTAGCTGAAAAGCAGGAAATAGAGTGGTTCTCTCCCCATTATGATTGACACTAAAGAAACATTTTTATATTTTCCTCTTAAAGTGATTAATTTAAAAAGCTATTTACATCTTCAAGGTAAAAAGTTTGCCTTTAGTTTAAAAAAATCATATTTCCTAAGATTTACAATAATGGGTGTTATGGTTTGTGTGCATTTGTCTCCCCCAAAGCCTCATGCAGGTACTGAGGCACAGTTCTACAGTTTGTGATTAATTCATGATCCAAGGCTGGGATTATGGGCCTGAAAACTGCTGGGATTATAGGTCTGAGTACTGCTGGGATTATGGGTCTGAGTGCTACCCCCAGCCTGGAGCAGATAGCCTGAATTCATATAAGAGAGACAGAGAGACAGATTTGTTCTCTGTTGCCATTGTTGCTGTTACTCAACTTTTTGCTCTTACTGTTTTGCTACCTTCTGCTGCTATGAACTGCTGCCCTCTGCCATGTGCCAGTCTGCCTTGCAGTCAACTGAGTATGAACTGAAACCTCTAGTAACTCTAGTAACTGTGAGCTAAACCATCTGATAACTTAGGAAAACACATGTTTTTAAGTCTGTATCCCAAATTGTATTTTGAACAAATAATAAAAAAATAAAAAAGAGGAACAGCTGTTCACAGAATGACACAGAAATACTTAAACAAATGCACAGAACCCACAAACATAATCAAACTTCATTCAGATACATTTTTTACCAACTTGAATTATAGTAACTCTAATACAGTTTTTAGAAATTTATAATTATTAACAGAGTTGTCAGAATTTGATATTTGTTGATTAGCAGAGATCTCATCAGAAAAATTTGGAAGGAATAGATCTTTTGTTTATAGTTAATATGCATATTCTATATTTTTGTATTTTTATCTTAATACTACTAAAATTTAGCTCAGTTATTTTTATATATTTTGTCATCTATTTGGACCACTTTTTATTAATTTTATTGAGAAACAAATAGAAATGAGACAGTTTCAAAACAGGTTAGTAGGACAGTCACAATAATTAATACACTGCATATTGTTGTCTTCATAGTAGTTATTCAGAGGAAAAGATGCAGATATGATATCCTGTCCAAAAACTATTAGTACATATCTTTCTTCTCATCGAATTAAGAGAAAATAGCAATTTCAATTTGGTCAATTCCTTCAATAGGTTGGATCTAGCCTCACTGCTGTTAACTTCTTCTCTAGATCTGGCTTCATGATACAGCTTATCAGCATAATCTGGTACCCAAATAGGTCATTTAGCATTCTCTGGAAAAACACAATCATACCCTCTGCCCGAGGTGCTGGCTGGAGTGAGGACTCGACAGGCCCCAGATGGTCCCACTCACATGCTGAGCCTGGGCACTGGCTGCATTCAAATCCTGAGATTTAACTGACCTTGTTACATAGCAAAAAGTTAATTTTTCTTCTTGCACTGGCAACTCACTACTGTCATGGATATTGGACTACATAGGATCAAAATGCTGAAACCTTTGGACTGGCATCAAGATTGAAAAGTTCGGGGCTGGGGAGATGGCTTAGTGGAATAAGTGCTTCCCTGGCAAGCACAAGGACCTGAGTTCAATCCCCGGTTCCACAAAAAAAAAAAAAAAGAAAAAAAAAGAAGAATGAAAAGGTTTTCTACAGAGTTCTTCAAACACACCTGTCCAAGTGCAATGGAACACTTATCATCCACACCACAAAATAAAAAAGGGAGATATGTTGAGAGGTGCTGAAGCCCAAATTGATCCTATGAGGGACTGCAGGATGAGGTGTCATTGTTTAAAGCAGGCAAGCTACCTCACTCTTGGAAAAAACATCCTGCCTGGACATCATGGGCTATTAGTCGCTAAGCAACTTTGAGTCTTGCAACTTTGTAAGAGTATAAGCAAAGGCTCTTACTATTGTTCATGGTGTCATTTCTCCAATCAAATAGACAAGTCACCACCTAGCCCAGATCTCATTATCTTGTCTATCTTTTCCTCATTCCTCCACTGTTTCTCACCAGGTACAACAGATCACACTAAGATACCAATGGATCCCAACATTACACAAAAGAAATCTATTGTCTTGCAGTTTGGTGTCAGCAGGACCATGATCCTCTGATAGCTCAGGGAAGAGTTCCTCATCATCACTCCCTACATTTTGGCAGTTGCTGGCAATCTTTGTTATCCTTTCATTTGTAGATGTATCTTATAGTAGCACCATTACAATTCCTTCCTTTATCCTCACATATCACTCTTTTCTTTATGTTTATTTCTGCTCACATCTTCCTTTTATTATAAAGACAATAGTCATCAGATTTAGGACCCACTCTGATGCAATGAAACTTCACCACATTTACAATGCTTCATGCCAAATAATGTCACATTTACAGTCAGGGGGACAAAACCTAGGACATACATTTAGGGAATACAGTTCTATCCATTGTACTCATTTATAAATGAAGCTTAGAAGTTTTAGCATAATACTTAGATTGATTTCAAGGTATTTTATAAAAGACTTGGACATTTCTTAAATTCAGTTGGTAATAATTAAAGAGAAAACAACCTCATCCTGTTGAAATATTGTTTTCAGATTCACTACCAATATTTGTTACAATATTGTGTAATATAATTTACCTTACATATGTATATTTAGCTTATATATATCCTTATATTTGTGTGTAATATACTGCATATTTGCAAACCATCTAGCTATATTAATTAAAAAGTTGTGGAAGAATTATAAATCATATATTACATAGGAACTATGTAAATAGAGGTTGGGGGAAGAGAAAGCAATGAAATACAATGATTAATGATACTTAATATTACTTTACTATGATAGGAAAGATATTTAACAGGTCTGTTTTGTCACTGACTATGATTTTTTCCCAAGAACCATGCCTATTCTGGTTAATCTCAGTTAGTCTGGATTGACTATGTGCTCGTTTTCTGAGCTATTGACTCCAGGCCAACAGTACGGTATTTTGTAACTAAAGGTTAGTGATGTTCTTTAACCACATATTATTTAGTTCATTGAGCATGATACCTCAGCTTTACTGCATCATTTAGTAATCACTAGATCTATGGCTTGTATCTTGTCTCAGTGAAATCAGTAGTGAGGGGTATAGCATGGTCAGTTTTCTATGGTCATGGTTGGTCAAGGAGTTAGAATATTCCTACATGACTATTTCCAGTATAAGGAACTCTCAACAAACATTTTGTAGCCTCTTCAATTGCACGTGTTCACATTTCACTCATTAATGCCCTGAGAACTAGAGGTGTTCTTCACTAGCAAGCTTTAGAAGGACAAGAAGCACTGCTCCTGAGTTCTCAACACTTCTTGTAATACCTGTAATTTTTCTGATGTTCTGTATTCTTGCCATAATAAAGCTAATTTATTTGTGTAAACAGTGGGAGTGTTATCAGTTCTTTTCATTAATGAAAAACTTGATGTATCATTCAGGGTTACCAGAGGTACAGATATAATATAAGATGTACAAATACATAAGAAATTCCAAGATTGGCTTACAATGGTCAGCCAGAGTCAGATGAGGAAGTGTGCATAGGGTGTCTGTACAGTGAAGACTGAAGGATTCAGTTCAAGTTCTGGAGCCCACTGAAGTGTTCTGTTCAAGTCCATTATCAGGATGCCAATGGATGAGTCTATACCAGAAGACTGAAGGATCAAAAGCAGAAGCCAAGAGTCTGTGCTAGAGCCAGGAAATGATATCCAAACTGATGGTGAAGACTGCAGCTCCTCCGAGGAAGAATGGTATACTCCATCTTTCCTCATTCGCCTTTAATGAGCCACTCTAGAGTGTGGCCTCCACAACTTGGGTGTGGAATTTCTGGGCTGATTTAGTTAAGCTCTTAACTTCTCAAGTTGACCCAATCAATCAACCACTACACTTGAACTGACTACTACGTAACTAACACAAACTGCATAGAAGTACTACACTTCAGGACAGTATATAGAGGACAAGGAAAAGAATGGAGGAATTCATCTGTAGGATCTCTTCCAGGTCTTGCTTTCCAATTTTCAAAGTTTAAACAAGTGAAGAACAAAACACTGAACATCACAGTAGATTTTTTCAATCCCTCCACAGATCCAGGGTTTATGCATCCGTATGGAACTTCCTGCAAGTCCAGGAGCAAAGAGGTAATTCTGCATTGGTGAAATATTCTTCAGAGGGCAAAGAAAGCACATAAACAAGCATTGGAGAAGAAGCCTACTGTGTCAGATTCATATTCATTTTGCTGTGTAGATTTTCTGTAGAGACAGGAAACAAAACTGAGGTGTGCTATTGCCCTTTGAATGGAGAAATCCTATTTTAAGAGGAAAAGAGCAGTACACTTGGACAGTACTCTTGCAGAGCTTTCAAGATAACATTTAACTTTTTTTTGATGGACACTAGAGAAGAACTTAAGAAACTTAGAGCTTCAATCAAAAAACCATGTTACAGTATGTAAAGGTATTCTAATCTAAAGCATAACTCAGAGTTCTCCAACCACACTGCTATCCAAACCCTAAATTTTCTAGCTAAGAAGAAATATAAATGTTTCAAAAGAAAAGGCCCAGATATCGCTTCAGAGAATCCAATACTCTTTTTAAAATAATTGTATTGAGAAATAAATATCAATGAGACAGTTTCACAACCGATTACTAGCACATTTTCAATAATTAATACATTGCATATTGTCTTAGTGGTTATTCATTGTACAAGATGCAGACATGATAACCTGTCTCAAGCAGTATTATAACAAACCTCTCTATTCATTGATACATTCCAAGCTATCTGTGATCTTAGGCCTCCTGCCTCTAAACTACAATTTCATTAATTTGTGGGAATGGCCAGATTCTCCTATATCAGCATATCTAACTTTAGACTAATGGTAAACACTTTATATGCGGATGACAAATGTCCTGGATTTGTGCACCAAAAGGCATTGTGATTCACAATGCCTTTCAAGGAATAAAACATACCCTTACTCAACCTCCAGTACTGAGAAGACCTGACTTAAGAAAACCATTTTTATTCTACATATTACAAAAGAGGAGTTGTTTTCAGAGTGTTAACACACAGGCTATAACAAGAATTCTTCCCAGTGGCTTACTTATCAAGTGAGTAAAACAGAGCAGATACTGGATGGTGACCTTGTCTAAAGGAAGTAGCAACTAGAGCTATGCTACCAGAAGAATGTCTTCAAAACTAAAATAAAATTTCTGACCCCCTCCTGCATCAAGTAAGAATTATTCTTGAGATGAAGACTACTTGTGATTGACAGTAGAACAGGTTTCCAAGTATTAGGCCACACTCTTAAACAATCTTGATAATACTACAAAGACTTGTACTACTAACCCTCCTTCTTTGATGACTAAAGACTCAGATGTCAGCCACTATCATGAATAATTGATCTCCTAGACCTATACAAGCAGGCAGAATATCAGCAATCTGCCCTGACATGACTTTTAGAAGTGTGGTTCACTGATGGAAGTAGCTTTGTGCAAGAAGGACTGTGAAATACAGGTTTTTCACTAAACAGTTTGCAATAGGTTATTGAATGCCAAACTTCTTCCCATACAAACTTCTGCTAAAAAAGCAGAGGTAATAAATAGTTCTTATTCAGTTTCATAGTTACTTTTCACTTATTACTGAGACAAAATACCCAGACTCCCCAAATTAAAGGATAGGTTTATTTAGCTCACAGTTTGTGGAGGTTTCATTCCATAACCAGCTCCAAGGCAGGGTGCTTGGCACAGGGCAACAGTTCAAAACAGTAGAAGTCAGCAAAAGCAGAAAGAGCAAAAGGGGGCAAAAAAACAAGTCTCTTTTCCTCTTATATTAACAATTTATAGCAGGCTACCACCTCTGAGGGTGAGCGCAGCACTCTCACCATTTCTGGCCCCCCGAACAGGATGAGGATGTTTACAAAGTGAAGACTCTGGCCCACACTGAATCACTTAAGCCTCTAAGCTTCTCAAATTGACACAAGGTATCAGATATTTCACTCAGGTATTAATATTAGGAAAAAGCAAAAGATGAAAATGTATACAGATTCTAAGTGCGACTTTCTCATGCTACATGCCCATGTCCCAAGCTGAAATGCAAAGGGCTTACTAACTAATAAGCAATCGTCTATACAATATAAGCAGGAGTTTCTACAATTACTGGAGACAGTCTATCTTCCCAAGCAAGTTTTGGTCGTTCTGAGGAAAAACAGAAAGTCATGCCTAAAAGCTCTTTTGAAGGTCAAAAGGCTGATAGGAAGGCAAGACAGACAGCCTCACAGCCCCTCAAGACCCTAGCCTTGTTCCTAATTACTCTGGAATCATTAAAACCAATCTTTCTTCCTTAGGACAAGGATGGAGGGGTTCAAAAAAGACCCTGGTATTATTTAGAAAACAAACTGATCCTTCTCAAGAAACACAATAGATTATAAAAGCCTCTTCACGATTCTTTCTATATGATAAAAGATGCTATATTGGACATAGTCACTTGAGTTTTCACAGAACTGGGATTAGCAGTAACCAACATGTCTTCAAAGCTTGCCCACTGTGTGCCTACAACAGTCCTAGCAAGCCCAAACCACCTCCCTTGTTAAAATTTGTATAGAGGAGAGTGATATACCTTGAAGACAATTGGCAATTAAACTTTCCCAACTTGCCACCACATGGAGGATTTCAAAAAATATTGGTCCTAACTGATACCTTTATGGGCTGGATTGAGGTCTTCCTTACTTGATCATAAAATGATATGAGGGTAGTAAACGTTCTCCCCAAAGAAACCATCCCCTGGTTTGGACCACCTCTGTTCCTTCAGAGTGACAATGAGCCTTCTTTTACCCCCAAATAAGTCAGGGGATGGCAAAGTCTTCAGGAAAAAGTAACATCACCATTCTATATGGAGACCTTAGTCCTCCAGAATGGTAGACAGAATCAACCAGATTCTAATGTCAACTCTGGCAAAAACTTTGCTGACTTGCAAGACTTGGCTCCATTCATTGTCAATAACCTTCATTTATTGAGTTGGAAACACCCCAAACCTGGGCTAAATCTTAATCCATTTAAGATGTATGGGAGGCCTTTCTCTCTTCCTGCATGGGACAGTAAACCCAGAGACCACTAGACTCATAATAATACAAGTCTGCTAATTAATAATATATGAGTCTCCTCCGCAAGCAGCAATACTCTAGTATTACTCTTGGATGCAGATAAATAGTCACTGGTGATACTAATTCACCCCAGGTTAAATGAGCATTTGAATTGAGACTTCAGTTTTTGATTAGATCTATAATGTTGGTCATCTTGTTAAGGCTATGGCTCCCAGGTTTCTGTGGATTTATCTATCTCTTTGCCATAGTTTCTCCTCCCCAGGAAGAATGAAACCTTGACCCTCATCTTATACTTGGCTCTACATGCCCAACTTAAGACTACTCAAGTTGTGAACTTTCACAAGTGTACTAGAAAAGATACACTTAGTGAGTTTGTGAACAAAGCTGACTTTCAAATAATTATCCCTGAATGGAACCTGTTTTTAAGACAAGAACTTACTGTAGTGAAGTTACTTTCTAGCCAAATTCACCAGCTTTTCCCCCATCAAACAGGCAATACAACAGTCTTTCACTATGGATAATAAGTCCTTTCTTACTAACTTCTGGAAGATTTTTTTTTCAACCACACCAGTGAGCCACAAGATCCAATCTGGAGAAAATGAAGAGCCCTCCACTTTTTCAGCACCCATAAAGAATTGTAGGAATTTATGTCTGTTGGGAGAAATGAAGCAGAAGATTAGGGGTTGGCAAACTGGCTGAGAAAGTGGGTATAACCTGTTCATTAAAAAGCTCTAGGACAAATGTGTAGAACAATGCCCAAAACCCTGCACCTGAGACCAGTCAGAAAGTGCTGTCCTCAGTTCTTCTCCTGAGAACTCAAGCAGATACTTGATAGGACAGCTTAGTCCTGATATATGTTTTCGGAGCAGGAGATACAAAAGGGGGCTGCCACTGAGCTCTATGCCACTGTCTCTCTCTCTTCCACAGAGTCGTTCTCACCGTGTGGAGTATACTTCTTTTTTGTCTTTTAATTGGTCCACCTTCACTCTGCAGAGCATGTTTTTCTTTTTCTTTTTTTAATTTAAACCCTTAGTACCTTCCACACTAGTCTTGACCAATTCTTTGTTTAGGACAAAAAGAACCAAGAAACCATTTAAGGGTAATTATCCTGTGGGGTATGAGGTTTAGACCAAGGCTCATGATTTTGCCTTGAACATCCAATTGCTCCAGCACCGTTAGTTAAGAAAGCTGTCACTATTTTTCAAATTGTTTTTTCATCTTTGTCAAAATTTTATTCTGGATATTTGCATGGCTGTATTTCTGGAATCTCCAATTAGTTCAATTCATCTATATATGTAACCTTTGACATGTAGCACAGTCTTATTTACCATAGGAAGGCCTAACATTTCAAACAATAATTCTTACCATTTTCTTCTACTGTCAAAACTGATTTATCTGTTCTAGTACCTTTTCTTTTCCTTGTTGATTTTATAGATAGATATAGATTTTTGTTGTTGTTGTTTTAGGGTCTCAATGTGCAGCTCAGATTCATGGTGATCCTCCTGCTTTAAGCTTCCTCAGTGCTGGGATTACAGGTGTGCACCACTAGGCCAGGAATCTGGCAGGCTCAGCCTGCCTGGCATGGCAAGTGGTGAACTTTCTTTGGTTTGATTGATCTGTGGTCCATGTGCTTGCCTAAGCAGGCACTTTAGTATGTTGAGCTATCTTGCCAGCCCCTCTATGTTGATTTTAGAATAAGCTAGTATACGTCTACAAAAGATTCAGTTAAATCAAGCCTAGAGAGATCAATCTAGAAATAATTGATGTCTTCTTATGTTAGTATCTTTCAATCTATACAGAGTACATTGCTCTAATTATTTAGGTATTCTTCACTTCTTGCATTAGCATTTATTCTTTCTTCTTTTTCCCAAACTCAGAACCTTGCACTTGCCAGTCAGGCACTTAAGCCACTGAGTTATCTCCCTGACCCTGTATTAGCATTTTATAATTTTATATCTAGGTCTTATATTCTTTAGATTTATATATAATTTGATCATTTTGGGAGTAGTTATAAATACTGTGTCATTTTACTTTTGATTGCTGATAATTTATCTTGCAAAGATAATGAATTATATCAAACTCATTATCAGTTCAAAAATATTTTCACAGATTCCTTGGGATTTTCTACCTAGATGATCTTATTTTCTACAAGTAGGGAAAATTCTATATGCCTTACATTTCTATTGCTTGAATTTTCACACTGGCTGAAATTGATTCTGTCCAAAGGGAGATAAAGGTAGATGCCCTTGTGACTGGCAGACACCTTGCTCTTGATCTCAGAAGGAAATCTTTACTACTTCATCCTTCAGTATGAAGGTTCACCATTAGTCATAGATTTTTACATAGATGTTCTTTATGAGGCTGAGGAAATTCCACTTCTACTTTGGAAAGCTTTTACTGTGTATTGATGCTAAATTTTGACTAATCCTTTTTTCTGTATAAACTGATAAGATTCTTTATCATTTTTATGACACAGTCTATATTGATTAGTTTTCACACTACACTACCATTGATTGTTCTTTGATATTTTGAAGGTCTGCCATGTAGCTCAAGTTGACCTCTAACTCACAGCATTCCTCCTGCCTCTGGTTCCCAAGTGCTAGATACAATTGGTTGTGAATATTAAAAATAAAACAAGACAACATGAATATGCCTAAAGGATTAATTTATTGACATGACTAGAAAGAAAATAGGTTCTTAAAGAAATAATAGGAAATCTAATTCCAGAAATGTAACATTTAGAGTGCTTCCACCAAATTCAAATTAAATGAATGCCATATAACATCTAAAATTAACAAGAGAATAAACTTTCATTTCTTCATGTGGATTCATTTCAAAATGAGTGACTCTGGGTAATAAAATACAAAGAAAGGATGCCACATTTCCCGTCCTAGTCAATTCTGTAGAACAGAGAGCAAATATAGAATTAGTTGTTACTCATACACGAATTCAACTATCCCTATTTGTAAGTTTGGTAAGATTAATATAATTAGATAAATAGTAATACAAATGCATTCTGTTGAACCTTCCCTTGCATTCACACAAAGTTCCTAACAGGCCAAACGCCAGCCCACTTGTTCTGATGAAACTCCACATCTACCTGGATCACAACTTTTCAGGATATCAAAGCTGTCTGCTTGCTCCTTTTGAACCCTTGACCTTGGAATAAGCAATTGTATTCTGATTCACAAATTAAAAGGATTTTATGAGAAGTAAAGAATTATGAAACCCAAGCTAGAAATAATAATGAAACTAGACCTTTTAACGGAAGCTTAAGTACATCGACATACAAGTAGATCTGTTTTGTTTTGCCTAAAAATGATCATTAAATGTAAACGCATAGACTTTGAAAGCAAGCCAATCAAATCTATCAACAATACATAAATAAAATTTAAAATTTCTTGACATAGACTTATAATTTCACATTGGTAAAATAATAAATCACTAAAGAACAGACATCATTATTAGGCTAGTATACTGATGGGATTTGACATTATCTTGTGTTTATCTGAAATAATAAAATATACAGATATCTACTACAACAAAGATCAATGTAATCTTCAAATTAGCAGACTTACCAAAATATGAGGTGGAAGCATTGATCTTGAAATCCTCTTACACCTTAAAATGAAACAAATGCAAGATAAATGAACATACAATTTAAATCTTAGCAAGGAACACCTGCCTTCAGAAGGTCCGATTTAGGGGACATCTCACTTTCGCTCTCGCTCTCCTGTACGTTCGGCCTAGGCAAGATGTGCACTAGAGTATGAGGAACACATGTGCACTACGACGATGCTAAAACTCTGGGAAAGAACCAGTGTTCATTATTGTAAAACCTGTCGGACAGATGGCCAAATTCAGTTCTGGTTTTAGTAAGGCCTGGGCCTGGGCCTCTTTCCATCAGTATCTCAGCATATCAATTAAATCAGAATCTCGGCCATCATTTCCTCCCCAACAGTTGCTTCTCACTAACTGGTCACACCCACCATCAGAATTATCCGGGAACTGGGGGATGATTTCCCACAATCCAATGTGTGGCTGCCGCACCAACGAGAGTGCGTCGCACTCCTGAATCACACTACGCATGTTTCAGCACCGTGCATCCCAGAACGGACGCAGGGCGAGCGCGCATTTCCAGAGGCGAGTTTGTACTAGGCGCGAGCATGCACTTACAGCAACGTAGCTGTGCTCTGGAGCGCGCTGGGCGAGCTGGGGCTGCAGGGCGCGGTACAGCAGTTGTTGGACGAACCGGGTGGGCTCGTGCGTCTGCGGGACGGGCTGCGCGTGCGCGGGGAGCAGGACCACCCCCGGCAGCGGCGGCGCGATGGGCACGAGCTGTTGCTGCTGGGGTATCTGCGGGCCGACGATGACGGGGATCTGCTGGCCAAGGACTCCAGGGACGGGGACCGGGAAGGCGGCGGGCAGGAAGGGCGCCTGCTCGGCCCTGGGGAAGTTGGCCATCACCTCGGGCTGCAGCAGCGGCAGGAGCGCGGGCGCCGCGGCGGGCTGCGGCACTGGCAGGAGGCTGGCACCCGGGACGGCGTAGGGCTCGGGCGCGGCGTAGGGGGCGGGGGCCTGGCGCTGGTCCTGGAAGAAGGGCAGGGCAGCGGCCTGAGTCGCCACCCGCCAGAACGCAGTCAGTCGCCTGCCCCCGGAGAAGCGCCTAAGACACGCTTGGGGATGCTGTGCAGCGCTTCTCAGAGCGTTCACGTCGTAGACGAATGCACCACTCAACGTGAAATTGGTGTTCGGGAATCTTGAAGAAAGGTTTGGCTCTCCCTGCTCCTGCGCCCCCGGTTGCCGCAGGTGTGCGCGCAGGAGTTTGGGGAGCGCGCGGGTGTAGCCCGCGGGTCTCTTAACAGACCGCCCTGCTGCTGCTTCTTCACACAGCCGGTCTGAAAAGACTGACGGGCAGCTCTGAGGCTGGAGTACGTTTAACGCTGGCCAAGAGCCAGCATTGTTTTCCTTGGTGTAAAGGAATCTTTTAATCTTTTTTTTTTAAATCTATTTTTACATCTTAATTTGATTTAGAGAATATCCACTGTAAGTGATCAAACAGAATATACACTGATATCAAACATGAGAATATCCACTGATAAAATGAGGCATTAAAATACTCCTGTTTGACCATTAATGTAATTGAATTGCAGAATTTTATATTGACTTATTAACTGAATTGTGTTCCGGGCCTCACTTTCCTCTGTGGAGAGGCAGTTTCTCCGGAACGTTATGATGAATGCTAACGTAAGACCTTTTGAGATTCCTTAAGAACACTGAATATACAGACGCAGAGAATGAAGTACGCAGGATCTCAAGGTCACGTCATCACGCTGCCCAACAGTCAGAGGAGGGTTTGTGCCAGGTTGCCTTTGTTCCCTTTCCCCATTCATCACCATGTTCACGTTGAGAATAAAAGAAGCATAGTTTGCAATGTGGACATAGTTCTGTCCATATGTACCTATTAATACATAGCATTAGAGATATCATTAGGTATTTAATCTCTATTCTGAAATCATTAATGTAAAAATATTTATGATTTAGCAAGTTTATGGACTTTGCCAATGTTTAATTTCTTACAGTGCTTGACAGGTCATGTTCATTTACTACCATTCTTTAGATTAAATATATACATTGTAAATACTTTTGTATATTCTATGTACTTCATAGTATATAGAAATATAAACAAATTACCTGTTTTTGCTGCTGCTCCTCCTGTTTAATCTGTTGAAGTTTCTGCTAAAATCAAGTTATGCATTAAAAAATATTATCATCTATAAAAGTCAAACAACATTAATATTGAAAACATGTAGACTCAATATAAAGTTTTTACCTTGATATGTGTAATATATTCCTTCAGAAAAATAAAAATAGAATAAAATTTAGTTTTAATGATTAGTTCTTATTTTCAATATATTTTTCAAAATGAACATTTAATAGGTTAATGTGGACACAATCAGTAATGTCATTAATAACTATAATCATTGAGAATTCTAATCTATTCTGTATAAAGTTCTGTAAATGAAAGTCAGATGAATGCAGTCAAGAAATGAGAAAATTCGTGAACATAGTACAAAAGGGGCATTACTGGATGGCAACAGCTCTGTACTAACTTATTTCTTTCACTGACTAAAAATGACCTCTAAAACCCCCTCTGATGAGAAAAAAAAAAAAGACAGTACAATGAAGAAATGGATAAATAGGGAAAGCGTGGGGGGAGAGGATATAAAATAAGTTAAAATGTGTTATTTTTATGTACTACCTTCTTACAATGAATGGAATTCTTACCTACAGCAAACATATTAATAAAAACTTAAAAATATAGACTAATGATTCTTTGTTCACATGACAACTGTAAGTGATCAAATGAATAGGTGAAGTACATACTTCCTCTAAAGAGCTTACAGCCTTCGTGAAGAGGCAAAGTATACTGTCATTTACTAAACTGATGATGACACATCAATTAGAGCCAAGTGAATAATTTAGCAAGATCCCATCTCATATAAACAAGGGCTAGGACTACAGATCAGTTGGAAGGCCCTGTTTCCAATCCATAGTATGTCAGGAAAAAAAATGAGTAAGAATTCAAGAAGACCACATCAGAGCCAGCCAGATAACTCAGAGACTAAAGCACCTGCTTAGGTAGAACGCAGCAGCCAGAGTTTGATCCCCAGCATGCCATGCTGGCCCTGCCCTGGGTTGTGCTGAGATGGTGATTAAGACTGGGTGTGGTGGCACAAGCCTGTAATCCCAGCACTTGGGAGACTGAAATCAGGAAGGATCACTATGAGTCCATAGTGAGACCCTGTACATACTGTAGTAATATATATATATATATATATATATTATAATATTTTATATATAATATACATATATATAGAGAAAAAATGACATACTCAAAACTGAGGGAACTAAGAGGCAGAACTTTAAGTATGGGGTCATCTTAGAATGATTAAAAATACTAAATTGTACCTTATTTGGTTCTTAAGCATACAGAATGAAAATTTGCATGGAAAGTAATGCCAGAAGATAGTTGCTTTAAATCTAACTTCCATGCTTTTACATAGTAGGCAAAAGGAAAGCATTTTTTTAAAAGAGGGAAATTGCCCCTGATAGGCTGTGGTCTTACGTCACTGCTTGCAACACTTTCTGAAGTCTGTGAAAGAAAAAAAGAGAAGAAAGAAAAATTATATATGTATCACTTTGTTGTGAGAAAATTTTACTCCTTTGTTGTTGAACAGTTTCCTCAAAAATAATCTTACCAGGGCTGGGGTGATGACTCAGTGGAATAAGTGCTTGCCTGGCAAGCTCAAGGGCCTGAGTTCAATCCCCAGTTCCACAAAAAAAATGATAATAAAAAAATAATAATAATCTTACCTCAGCAGATGCACTGAGTACTTGCTTCTGTAAAGAAAAACAATGAAAAGTACCATTTTAGTTCCTAAAATTAATTTATTATTGAATGTTTCTTATTTAATTTTTTATAATTTTTTACTAAATTTGAAAAATAAAATTAAAATATATACCTTTTTAGAAACTTAAAAAGTGACTATTCTATTGTCTTTTTCATTTAATGTTTTAATTGGTATACATGTCTATTACATGAAATGAGAATAAGTTTTGAAAGATCACAGAAAACAAGTTAGTTTGTACCAAATCTTCCTACTCTGATTGTAAATATGTTTATAGTTATAAGCTTAATTATTGTTCTACTCCATCTCCTGGATATGTCCTGGTAGACAAGTAAGATGTGAGTTAGTGCTCCATTAACGTGTGTGTGTGTGTGTGTGTGTGGGGGGTGTGTGTGCGTGTGTGTGCGTGTATGCGTGTTTCTTGCTTTGTAACTTACTGATTTTTCTGTTTTTCATTTTAGAGATGGCTGGAGTATGGGCATGGAAAGCCTTTGTCCCAGTTATAAAAGTACAGGAAAGTATCAAGATCATCTGTGATGTTAGTAATTTTCACAGCTATACTTTGAACATTAAGAAATATTGGTGATGCCATTCTCTGTCTAGAAGTAGGCAGATTGTCCTGTCTGTCTCAGTCCTGTGACCACGTTCTGTACTTACCTCCCTTGCGAGAGTGAGAGGCACAAGGCAGACAAGAAGGAGGACGAGCTTCATGGCTGAGCCCTGTAATGACAGAGGGAGCGTGGGGGAAAGTGGCAGTCAGATATATTCTGTTATGTAGGTAGGGCTATTTTTTCTTCAAACAAAATTGAAAACAACTAATATTATAAAAATGCTTGCATTTTGGAAAATATATGACTAGTATATAATGCATTAAACATTATATGATTATATGATTATCATAGGACCAGAGAGAAATTGACTGTCATTTTCTACTCCTAAATGTCTAATGAACTTTTACTTATTTATTTATTTTGGTGGAACCAGGGATTCAACTCAGGCCCTTGCACTTGCCAGGGAAGGGCTTATTCTACTGAGCCACCTCCTTGGCCCTATAATGAACTTTTTTGGTAGCCATTTCAATTTTTTCAACTGTTGGCTGCATTGTTTTTTTTTTTAATTTATTTTTATTTCATATAGAGCATTGTGCTTTGGAAAGCTATAAAGAAATGATGAATATTTACAGAAAATGCATTAATTCATTTGCTTGAAAATACAAATATGATACCTTGTTAGACACTGCCTAGGTGTTTGGGTTTTTTTTTGTGCATGTATTTATTTTATTCTATATGAAGTTTCTTAGTTTTGGAGAACAGCAAGGCATTTTATTACCTACTGTTTCCATTTCTTAAAGACTTCCACAGGATTGGGCAAATTCACTTTTTTTATCCTCACGACAATGTTTTGGAGATGCGGCTCTTGGTGTGTCAGCAGATTCATCCTCAGTCCACCTCACCTTTTTTAGTATTGCACCTTTCTACAGTACTAAAGCTGACAGCGCACTGCAATTTGTGGAAAGAGGGCATTGGTCAGCTTCCTCCAAGTGATTGCAACCTTGCACAAGGTATGCAAGCTATTGAACACTACCTGGATTTTAAGGATATGAAGGTTTCAGCCCTGATGAATCAAAACTGACCAAAAACTGTAAAAAGAAATTCAGTTTTTTTATCTTTTAAAAACTAATAGTTATGAAATTTAGTTAAATCATACCTTTTCATTTCCAGTGAGAGTGAGATCTTTATCCAACATTTCATTTATTTGTTTCACTCTCCAGATGCTTTTTGGGGCTGCTATCTTGTTTGCTTCCTCTGCCTTATACTCTTCTGC
This sequence comes from Octodon degus, assembly GCF_000260255.1. Taxonomy (NCBI): domain Eukaryota; kingdom Metazoa; phylum Chordata; class Mammalia; order Rodentia; family Octodontidae; genus Octodon; species Octodon degus. Next base: position 190,557 of record NW_004524917.1, read on the forward strand.
CTTACACACCTAATGATGTCTTCTCCTGTGTGCCCCATGACTCTGGAGAGCACACGTAATCCTGCTTCTCTTCTGTTTAAATATGCTGCCTGATGCCTTACCCAAAAGTCACATTCTCCTGCTCCCCTCTCACATCTGGGGTAACTCATGAGGTAAATGCTAGCACTTCTGACCAAAAAATACTTCTGACTGAAACACAGCTTCCTTACCAGTTTGTATTGAACTTTAGGTCCTACATTTACTACACTTTATTAGACTAATGAAGTCTGTAGGATCATTACAATTTTTACCAGACCTTTCTAAACAATTCCATTTTAAATGTAATTTTTAAATACAGGCTCAGCTTTTCCTTAATTACTCATTTCAAATATTTCATTTTAATCAATTATGCTCTTCCCACAGCTCAATCCAGGTTGGAATAAATTCACATTGAATTCATATCTAAAATTCTTACCTTTTTTCCACAATGGAAGACAAGAAATGAAAGTGGAGCTGGGTAGATGATGGTCTGTCTGCTTTTGTGGCTGTACTATATATACTGAATTTAATCACATGCTAATTTTGTGGTTTAAAACAAACTCACTGGTGAGCTTCAATTCTAAGAAGTCCACATGAGGACAAAGTGATTGCTGTCATTTATCTGTTCCCAGAAATTCTGGGGATTCTTGTAACAAGGAAGCAATTCAAAAGTTGAAGAAGGAAAATTATTAAGAAAATACAGTTTTCTAATAAATTAAAACAATTGCTGGAGGGCACTGCCCTTGCTCCACAATTCTGGTGGGCACATGTTTCTTTAGTTTCTAGTGAGACATTAGAGCTCCTTTGCAGGGTGATTCTGGGTGGGCACTAGACTTGTACATGGCTTCAGCAAGGCTGCAGTTCTTGTTGCCTGGGCAGTCAGTGTTTTGTTCATGGAGAAGACTAGCAAGCTGGTAAAACCATGGTAATCACTTAGTCAGTGGGCAAGCTATTAGCTCCCAGAATAATCAGATTTGAATCATTGAGTTTAAATAAATACTTTGTAGATAAGAGAATAAACTTTAAAGTGGAACAAATTAGAAAAGGGATATGGCTGGTGGGAATAGACAAAATTCTCAGTACAATGTTGACACAAATTTTTCAAAGTGTTCTGGAGATTTACTTTCCCAATAAATACTGATTACCCCTTTATATTCCAGTAAAAATAATATCAATAGATTTTTTTTACTTCTACCTACATTAGACACTAAGCACTTAGTAGTCATCTTGTATAGTTTTCATAAAAGATAGAAATAGCATATTTTTCCTTATTTACATCAAGTACAGTATAACAAATTTTTAAAAAGTTTGTTCAAAATGATATTATTTCCTAATAGCAAATGTAAGTAAGTCCAAGAGCTTATGTTTTAATCCTGAGATTATTGTTATAAAATTCAATTGATTATTGTTATAAAATTTAATTCTTCCTGTAGCATTTTGGCTTCGATACATGGAATTTATTCATAGCTAGCAGAAATGGGGCATTTGTGTTAGGCATGGACAGAGGAGTATATGGTGCTATTACTTTAGCTAAACATTAAAGAATGACTAGGGTTTTGAGACTTGATTAAATAAGAATAACACTTCAACTGAAAGAAGCACATAGACCTGAAGTGCAACATGCCAAAGAAAGGGCAAATAAAAGCATTTGAAATTAAAACATGCAATATCTTTTTTGTTCTATGACTTTATGACAATATCTTAGGTTACTTAGTAAAGTAACTTTAGGAGGTGGTTGTATGGCAGACATTGTGGCCTAGTACAGGTTGATAACCTTAAGTAGAGGAATGGTGGTGAAGATTTAAAGCAATGGAAAAGACAACTTTACTAAAATATGAGAAATGTGAGAAATTTAGACTTTTTATAAAGCAAGATATAAAACTAAACTGAAGGGGTTGGGGATATAGCTCAGTAACATAACACCAGCCTGGTAAGCATGAAGCCCTGAGTTTGATTCCAGATACCCACTCCAAAAAGCCCCAAAACAAAACAAACAAAATAACATTTTAAAAAGCTGAAATTATAAAGGCAATACTTAATTAATGTTGTGATAAATTGAGTTATCTTGAGAAGTTTAAAATATCCAGAAAGTGTGAATTCAATATTATATTCAAAGAAAAAGTTAAAAAGTATACCTAAAGAAATTTTTTTTCTCTCCTAAAGGGTAAATGAATTATACTAGGGAAAGAATACCAAGGAAGAAAAGAAATTGTATAAGAATTGAATTCAAGAGTGCTGGTAGAACAAATAGAAACAGGAACAACTAGAATACCAGCAGGAAGCACATGGTTACTCACATTTCTGATATTCTTCATTGTTAGAAAAAGCAACTGGGGTCAACAGTAAAAATAGTTTAAAGTATTGTTACTATAAAGATGTGCAGTAGGCTGGAAACAAGAAAGTTATTTGGGGGCATAAAATATCCATTTAACCACTTATACAGTTCAAATGATTAAGAAGCAATTTGTCAGTTATTAAAAGCAACCTGTGTATTTGGCCCTTTGGAGACATATAAACAAGAAATTTATGAGATAGTAATGATCTACATAGGCATGAGGTGCCAGTCACTTTTGCATAGGTACAACAGAAGCATTAGAAGGTGGACTTAGAACAAGGAAGAATCATCACTTAGATAAAAAGGTCCCAGTTGAGAGAAAGAGTTGTAGTGGTCCAAAGAGCAGAAATACATGGAAGGGACATGTGTCAATAAGATCATGATGATGGCCAAAAGAATAACACAAAAATCATACCAGTTTTCATAAGACCAGAGGAAAAAGATGGAAATAAATAAATGTAATTCACACTTTGAGATAGAAGGTAGAGAAACTGACATTAAATTTTGTAGTTAGGTGAATGACTAGGGCCTATCAAAATAGTTAAGTGTTTTGAAATAAAAAAGTCAAACAAAAAGAAAACATACTGCACAAACTCACTTATGTTCAGAATCTACTCAAAGCTGGACATATATGAACAGAAAGATGAATGATGACTACTAATTTTGAGAATGAAGTAGGAATGCATATGTCAAGGACACAAAATTTTAAGTATGCTAATGAATAACTCTAAAGATATAATGTGCAGCACAAGGACTATATGACTATTAGTACTTTATTGCATCATGGAAATTTTCTTTTTTTAATTTTTATTACTATTTTATTTTATTTTATTTTATTTTTTATAAGGTGTTCTCTTTTTTCCCATAATTTTATTGATAAACAAATAGCAATGAGACAGTTGCAAATCAAATCGGTAGGACAGTTTCAATAATTAACACCCTGCATACATTCTTCCTAGTACTTAATTTCTGTACAAGATGCAGACTTGATATCCTATTTACAAACACCATTAGAATAAATCATTCTATTCATTAAGAGAATGTAACTATATATCTATCCAAACCACTTTGAATATACAGATACAATCGTCTGTATACCCTTTTTTTGTTAAGTTCTGTTATTTGAATATTATAGGTGTGTAAACTCATCAAAATATTCTAAGAGTACAGTAGCCCATAATAGTATTGGGTCTTCCGCTTGACTGGCAATGTCAGAAATTGTTGACCTGAGTCTCCCACAGCTCAACATGACTTTACTTGTTATATTTCATTTTTATACTTTGCTGCTGGATGGCCAAGACCAAGGTAAAGCAGGACCTATGCAACAAGAGTTGTAGCTTTTGGGTCTGATAAAGTCAGTGAAATCCCCTCAGGATTTATCCCGAGATCCTGCACCTCATATTGTAGAACCTTTGTCAGTGTCAGCCATGTAGATGAGTCACGGCCATTGCTTGGCCAATGTGCTCTCTGTGAAAGCCTGAGAGAATGTTTTCTCTCCAGCATCATGGAAATTTTCTGAATCTGAATTTTATATACTTTCACCTCGATGTGCAAAAAGAGGTAACTACTTGAGGTGCGCATATAGATTTGACTGAACCAGAAATGAAGAGGAAAAGAACATGATCAAAAGAAACATTTAAAATATGCTACAGGGCCAGAAAGAAAGTTCAGAGGACTAAGTGCCTCCTTTGGCAAGCTCAGTGACCAGGGTTCGATCCCCAGTCTGCATGCTACGCTGGCCCTGCCCCCAGGGCACACTGAGGCACAGACCAAGTCCCGGCATGATGGTGCATGCCTGTAATCCTAGCACTGGGAAGGCTGAAAACAGGAGGATCACTACAAGTCTGAGCTGTGCAGTGAGACCCTGTACCAAATACATGAGTGACAAAAACAAAACAAAACAACAACACCAACAAACAAACAAAAAAAAAAAACAGTAAAATATGCTAGAGAAGGGGCTTGGACAATAAAACCTTACAAAGCCAGAGATGTGCACATTAACTTTCTTGACTGTTCCAATTGACTGTAGGAATCATCTATATATACAATAGATATGTACATTTATACTACTTATGTTTAAAATGAAATTATTCACAACTAAGAGTTAGGCAATACATAAGATCAGATGTAAGATTTGGTTTTCTACACAAGGAGATGTGTGGCAAGATGGTTACAGAGTAACCAATAGATCAAAGGATTGGTGCAAGGGGGTTGATTGTAACTGTGTTGGGATTGACTAGTCTCTGGCTGAGTGAGGAAGGGAGAGAGACCAGTTGTTGTGTAAATGCATCAGAACACTAAAAATACTTGAATATTAAAAATAGTAAATACAAAAAGGCAAACATCAGGCCTATTGATAATGAACAATGTCAAAAATACCAGATTTATAACACATGGAAGTTTCAGAATGAAAAAAAATAATTTCTAGATAACAACTACCCTAGAAATAACTATACATATAAATTGCTGGAAACAGTAGAGCATGAAGGCTATTAACTGATAGGACTGAAATATAGTTGATGTTAACATATCACTTTTTCATGGTTTTCACTAGTTGCTCAGAATGCAGCAATAAATAAAAGATAGAGGACCAAAGCCTTCATGTGGGAACAGGTATGTATTTAGGCCCCTTTTTATGAAAAGCAATAAATGTTATGGAAATCTGAAACAAGGTATGATAGCAGTAGCACAATACTTGGTTCATTTTAAGTGATGGTTAGAGGAAGAAAAGGAAGTCTTCACAAAGCCATGAGTATGAAATGGAACTTGATAAAGAACGGTTGAAAAAAAATAGCACTTATGTACACAAAGAACAGATACACCAAAAGAGAAGTTAGGGAAACCATGCCTTTCAGAATAACATCCAAAAAGAAATGAAATAATTAGGAATCAATCTAATGAAGGGAGTAAAGATCTATACAGTGAAAATTATAGCATTCTGAAAAAAGAGATTGAGAGGATTTCAGAAAATAGAAAGGTATTCCCTGCTACTGGATAAGAAAAACTAACATTGTGAAAATGACTATGCTCCCAAAATTGGTATAAAGATTCAACACAATCCCGATTAAAATACAATTAGTATACCTCACAGATCTAGTGAATTCATTCCTATAATTTGTTTTATACCAGAAGAGACCTAGAATACCATAAGCAATCCTGGGCAACAAAGGAAAGACAAGAGGTATTATGTTCTCTGATTTGAAATTATACTACAAATCTACTTTAATAAAATCAGCTTGTATTGGCAAAAACAAAAACAGACCTAAGCCTCAATGAAACAGACAGACACAACTACAAAAACACTCAGGCACCTTACCTTTAACAAAGGGGTCAAACGTTGACTGGAAGAAAGATAGCCTCTTTTATGAATAGTTCTGGGGAAAACAGGCTTTCTACATGTTAAAGGCTAAAATTAGCCCTATGTCTATCACCTTGCTAAATTGCAGTTAAAATAGATTAAAGAGCTAAATATTAAAACAAACACTGAACCTGCTGGAGGAGAAAGTAAGTAGAAATCTTGAAGACACAAAGGTAGGCAGAGAGTTCATGAAGTAAAACCAAACTGTATGAGAAATACTATGAAGAATCAACAACTGGGATCTCATCTTATTGAAAATATTCTGTACTTCAAAAGAAATCACAAACAATAAAAAGAAAACCTACAACTCAGAAAAAAATTTTGGGACACTGTCCCACAGTCAAAGGACTTCTATACAGAACACATCAAGTATTAAAAAAAATCAGGCCACCAAAATTCAAAGATCCAATCAAAAAGTGAATATCTCAGAAGAATATGCACTTTTCAGAGGAATAAATAAAAATGACAAATATATGAGAAAATGTTCAATACCATTGTTCACTTAAAAAATGTGAATTAAAATAGCACTGAGATTCCATCTCACCCCAGAAATAATGGCTATCATCAAGAAGTCAACCAATACCAAATGCTTGAGGGGTGGTGGGGGGAAGGACCCCTTCTCCACTGTTGATGTGAAAATAGAATGGTAAAGCCACTGTGGAAATCAGTGTAGAGATTCCTAAAAAACCTAGGATCAGAGGTGCCATTTAACCCAGCTCTTCATCTCCTGGATACTTTTCCAGAAGAACTGAAAACTTACCACAGGGATATTTGTGCACCATGTTTATAGCAGCAAAATTCGTCATAAGTAAATCTTGGAAGCAACCTAAATGCCCATAAAGAGAATTGGATAAGAAAGATGTGTTATTTTTATACAATGAAGTACTACACAGGTATGAAAAAGATGAAACTGAGGCTTTTATAAGGTAATTGGACGCACCTAGAGACTATTCTCATAAGTGAAATAAATTAGACCTACAGAAGGGATCGTGTTGTCTCTCTAGGATAAGAAACTGAAAGAGTAGGATCTGAAAGATACAATGGATACTGTGAAAGGAAAATAAACTGTTCAAAGGAAAGGAATAACTGGGATGAAGGAAAGTAGGAAAGAAATAATGAAGGGAAAAATAAATATATAAGTATATACATAAGGGAGCCTGGATAATGGTACTGCTGATTTCTGCTGACCTATTGGAAGGGGCAGATAGTGTTTATATTCTTTTTCTCTCTCCTTTTAATTTTTTAAATATTTTTGGCCAACCTTGTAGACTTATATCTGGTAATCTGAACAATTAATTTGAAAATAGCAATATGCAATATAGTCGCCATTGTTGAACTATTTTGTTTAGTAAAATTCTCTCTTTTTAATTTGTTTTTTGTTTGTTTGTTTTTACAATTTTTGCACTTCTTTTAGAACAAAAAAAGTTCAGCTAAGACTTGATTTAAAATTCAAATTGATTTAAAATTCAATTAAAAAGTGAATTTTAATTGTGCAGTGTAAAGGAAGACTCACTTCTCAGAATGGGAAACAAGTAACTTACAGCTAAATCCAGGGAGGATCAGGAAGAAAAAGATTAAATGGAAATGAGAGCAGAGGAAAATAGAGGTGTCCAGCTTGAGGAGCAAAGCACCCTATGTTCCGAAGGAACACAAGCTGTGTTCTGTGAGCAGTGAAGATCTACAGAAAGGCTTTAAGATAGCGATAGTTACCTAATGACTACTTCTGGAAAACAAATAGTACTGCAACAAATTTATTGAGATTTTACTCTCTAGGTTTGGATTTATTTTTTTGTTGTTCTTGCTTTGTTTATAAGCTTGTTGTTCTTTTCCTTTTCAGATGAGTCAATGTTTTTCTCTCAACTACAAAAGTTTGTGGCAAGAAAGCAAACTGAAGCCCAGGAAGAAGCAGATCCCTGGGTGAAGAACCACCATGGAGACTGAGGAGACCCCAGAGGACTTAACTTGTGAACATTTAAAATGATATACCAAATCCTTTGGCTAGAGTGGTTGTTGTTTAAAAAACACCAACTATTATAATGTATAGTTCCTTGTGCTTGATGGTAGTCAGTATAATAACACTCTTTTGTTTATCATCTGTAACAGATATCTTTAGCAAGGAAATACTCTATTACATAATTTATCTAAAACATTTTGCTGAGAAAATGAAAAGGAAATGTTGAATGGGTTGGTAGCACATACTGTCTTTTGGGTTCATTTTCTCAGAAATCATACATACATTGTTCCAGTGCCCTTGGCAGTCTGGAGTGAACAGGCAAGGACACAATGGGCAGCCAGAGAGTTCCCTCAATGACCAAGGACATTGCAGCCATTTTGTCACTTCTGTTCTGGATTTCCTTCTGGCTCAGTAGAACTGTAGCATCAAAATGAATGTCAGAACCCACACATGGTGGTGCACACTTATAATCCCAGCACTGGGGAGGCTGAAAGCGGGAGGATCACTACCTTTCCAAGCTACATAGTGAGACTCTGTACAAAGTACACATAAAAATTAAAAATGAATGTCAGGTGAAAAATTCAAATATACAGTAAACATTCAGTTGGGTTTTCTATGTAATGTAAAACATATGTGTCAGTTAAAGGAATATCTCTTCCATTGTAGGTCTAGCATGGCAATACAAGTATTTCATAAATAAAAAATATTAATTGTATGGTATAATTTTTATGTAAAATTAATCAATATATTAAAAATTTGACTTGACTAGACTGAACAATAAATAAAAGTTAAACCACAAGCAAGGAAGGAGTAAAAGTCTTCCCCAATGAGAATTGAAAAGTTTGAAATTTAAGATAAAAGAAGGCTGGCAGGGGAGATAGCTCAGTGGCACAGCACCTGCCTGGTATGTACAAGGCCCTGAGTTTGACTCCCAGTATAATAAACAAACAAGCAAGACAGAAGAGGCCATGAAGGGCTCAGAACACAAAGACAGCTAAGAAGTAAAGTAGCATGTGAAGCACCCAGGCTCCAAACCTTAACGGTTGCCACTTTCAAACAGTAAAATTGGAATAGACTCAATTGAAATTTTACCACAGCTTCAGATGAATAGCAAGGTACAACCAATGGAAGATATCTTTGGACTATTTTTCATAGGATATGTTTAGCTAAACCCTCGCTAAAATTGAGGGATACATTTGAGTTATGCAAGCATGAAATATGGGTGAAACATAAAAGTAATAACTGAGCTTAATGTAATATCTCACATAAGAAAATGAACAGATAGGTTACCAGGAAAATGAGTAATAAAAGAAATGAAGTATTTAGAAAATAAGAACCAGTAGAGGTGCTAGATAGCATTTATATGATGTTCTATGCTATTACATAGCAGACAAACTTTGAATCTCAGAATTTACATTATTGATTTATGAAGAGTCTATAGTTTATATACAACTGAGATTATAAACTTCTGTCTCTTGTGTAATATTTAGTAATAGTCTCTTTACTTTTTAATAACTGTACTCATGAAGTAAAGAGAATATAAACAAATAGTGTGGATTTATGTGTACTTCAAATGAAATGATAGCATAATTGGTACATCGTTATGTATTGAAAGATAGGTGAGCATTTCTTAATAAATGAAATTTTATATAAATGGGAATTATAGAAGCATCGGACATACTTTCCATCAGATCCTAATTGCTCTTACTTTATATATAATAAAAATTTTTCACTCAGGTTAAGGATACATGCATTGAGCACATGCTCTATTCCAGACCAGTATTTTGTAATGTTGGCACAACTGATACTTTAGACAGGATAATTTTTTTTTTTTTTTATTGTGGAGACTAACCTCTTCTTTGTTGGTGTTGTGAAGGCTTTCTGGTCTCTACGGGGCCCATTAGTACCAAACAATCAGACATCTGAACAAAAATGTCTTGAAAACTCTGACGTTCCCTGGGGGTCTGTGGTCAAAAGTAGAGCATTTTCCTCTGTGATACAAATTCACATACCATTGTAAACTGATAGAATGGCCTGGTTTCTGCTGAATCCTCTGCTTACATGTGACTTTACTATTATAGCTTAATTAAATCATCTCCCATGTTAATGCAGATTCTATTGACTAACCCTGTGAAAGTGGATGAGGAAAAAAAAGTTTCACTTTAAATTCAAGGTCACTAACCTGTAATGATTTTTGAAACTCAAGTAAAGTGCTAGTTCTATATTTATCCAAACTTCCTAGAAATTTATTTGCTATTTAAAGGTATTATACCTATCCCCCACCTTCAAATTCAACAAGAGGGGACCTTGCTTATTTCCTAAAAGTAGAAGTGATGAAAGTTTTAAAGAATGAAGTTTTAAAGAAATGAAGTTTTAAAGAATTACCATATCTCTTTTACACAGTGTTTTATGCCTTTTTTTATAGTTAAGGACTTCCTGATTTTAGCATGCCCCAAAACTGTACTTCTTCTTAGGGCTTACATCTTTTTTTTTTTTTTTTTTTTTTTGCGGAACTGGTGATTGAACTCAGACCCTTGCGCTTGCCAGGGAAGCACTTATCCTACTGAGCCATCTCCCCAGCCTTGGGCTTGGTCTGGATGTTCCCAAAAGTCTCATACAGGCATATGTGGCACTTTATAGAGGTGGCTGTATCCACAGTGTGTGATGCTAGAGTTAAATGTGTGATGCTGGGATCACAGATCTGAGATTACTAAATTAGTCCACTCGTTGGTTTGGCATAGTTCTGGGTGTGGATAATGGGAAGACCTACCCCGGGAGTTCTACCCACCCCAGGACATGTAGCCTGGAGAGAATATAGGGGACAGAGAGAGGGCTGCTGTCATTACTTGCTCCTTGCTATTTCATTGCTTTTTTGCCTTTCTTCTGCCACGAACTGTGTCTCCTCTGTGATGACCCTCTACCATACCACCCTGCCTTGGAGCCAGCTAATGATGGGTTAAAATCTCTAAAAACTGTGAGCTCTCCTCTAACTTTGAGTGTTGGGTGTTTTATCTGAGCAATGAAGAAAAATTAATTAAGACACTTCTGCACTAGAAGTTACTCGTTATCAACTCCTGGAAACTGCACTGCATTGCAAGCTTGCCCTCTCTACAGTTTTTCTTATCAGCCACCTACACTTTATAAATATGTTCCCACATCTTATCAGTTTGCTAACATTCCCCATTTCTCTTCAACTTTGCAGGATAAGAGGATATCACACTTTCAAAAGTTGCTCATACTCCATAACTCCAACTTCTTTATCCCCATGTTTGTTTTGTAGTTAGAGTTTAACATTTATTACTCAATGAAAATTATTTTCAAGGCCAAGACTGATATTTGTGTTTTTTTTTTTTGTGTTTCTAAATGTGAGGATCATTTCTTGGTCTTCCTTTAACTTTTTCTATCATCAATATTCAGCATTTGTGACATTTCTTCATTACCTCTTTTTTCATTCTTTTCTTTGATGGCCACATTTTTTCATATTCATTGATGAATACAAGAGATGTGATAGGAAGGTAAGATCAATTCCTTGACTCATCCTTTTGGCCTATCTTCACTTCTCTGTGGAACTTATCTGAGTTCATGTTTTTAAATTACTATCAGGTCATGATTCTCAACTTGGCACCAAATCTACACTCTACACTCTATCCTGAATTCTAGACTTCTGGATTCAATAGGTTAATCACCTCTTGGAAGCTTTCAGAGATAATTGCAAAGTTAAAATACTCTAATCTTAACTCCTAACTATTGCATAAAACCCACCTCATTAAAATCTTTCTTATTCACGTAATGATAAATAGCATTCACACATCTGCTTTTCAGTCATTCAGGCCATCTACTATGTGGTAAACTTAAACCCTATGCTATTTCCTCAGACTCTAAATCTGGTCCACTAATAGATGACTTTGGATCTTTTCAAATAGTATGATAATCTGACAATTTTGCTGCAATCACCATGGCACAAATCATCATAAAATTTTGTTTATATTATGGGATTAGCTTAATAAAGAGTTTCAACTCTTCCCTTTTCTCTATCTCTCAGTGGCAATCCAGAATGACATTTTGAAGTGGAATTTATAATTTATACTATTTCTGTCAATTACATACAAGCTTCATAAGTTCTTCATTATGTACAAATTAAAAATCAAAGCTACTCATGTTCTAAAATACCTTACAAGGTCAAGTTCCTTGTGGTGCCTGATTTCATGTTTTGTACTATCTTGTCTCTCTATAGTTTTCATAACTCTGGGCTGCTTTGTCATTACTCCCTACATATTGTATATTTAACTTATTTTATTATATGGTTTTTGTTACTTAGCTTTTATTTTTTGTATACCTCTTATGTATAACCTTTATAAGATATATATTTGTGTGTGTGTGTGTGTGTGTGTGTGTGTGTGTGTGTGTATGTGTTTACTGGATATTGAACAAAGGGCCTTTATACTTCCAGATCTTTTTAAAATATTTTAAATTTTGAAACAGAGTCTTGCTAAGTCATTACTTTGCTCAACTTGGGCTCAAATTTATGATCTTCCTGATTTACACACCCAAAGTGCTCAGTTACTGGTATATGAGATTATAAATTTTTGAGGGCTATGACTTAAGAGCTTAGAATAATATATTTGGTTAAGTATACACTATTAATTCACTACATTTAAAAATTTTGTTTAAATACTTTTAATGAGTGATTTTGTTTTGTTTTCCTGGTTTGGTGTGTAACCAAGGGCTCTACTCAGACCAAACAAACACTCTGCCACTGAACTACATGTCTCACCTAGAGAACTATGCTTTGAATGAATGAATGAATTAAAAAATAAATGCCCCTACTCTATTAACTAAAACAGTTTCACTGTAAATATTCTGTGACTAGCGTATTGAATAAACATCTATTTCTATCTTCAGCATGGGGCAGTTATACAGGAATATTGAAGTTTCAGCTAATTCCTAGTTAGACCTTACAAAAACAGAACATACCTTTTCAGAAGATAGTTGGTAAAGATATGTCATGAGAATATATGATGTCTCCAAGAAAACATGTAGATAAGGTATAGTAAGGACAGGCAAGACATGAGCTTAGAAGTATCTCCCAATAAAGATATGAATGACCTAAAATTCTCCAGCAATATCTGTAGGAATTGTTGATGTATCAGGTACCCAAGAAAGCAATGGCAGCAAGAATGAGGAAAAAATAGACAATAAGATAAGAGCTGGGTCAGGTTGTGGGTCATCTACCTGATTGGAGAACAAGCCCTAGATCAACAGTAGGAGCATTTATACTTTTGAAAGGTTAGTATCACATGACTCGATGTTGCCCAGTGACTAATAGCTGACACTGACTGGTCATGATACTTTACTCAAGAGCAAAGTAGCTTGACTGTTTTACACACTCTAGCCTTGTCCTGCCTTCCCACATATGACCAATTTCCAGTTTCAGCAGTTCCCAACATCTCTTCCTTCTCTATTCTGTTGTGTAAATGATAGGTATTCTGTTGTAGTTGGAAACACTGAATTTGAACTCTTTCTTTCTTTCTTTCTTTCTTTCTTTCTTTCTTTCTTTCTTTCTTTCTTTGATACAGGGTCTCACTATGCAGTTTGGACTTACAATGATCCTCCTATCTCAGCCTACCAAGTGCTGGGATTACAGAACTGTACCACTATGCCTCATTTTTGTGGCCTCTATGGCACTCCAGGACCAGCGTGGCATGCAGTACCAGGGATTGAACCTGGGCCCTTGTGCTTTCCAGGCAGATGCTTAGATTGCAGAGCTATCTCCCCAGCCCTGGAGAACTCTTTAAAAGACCTTCTCATTCTTAATGCCAGTCCAAGGATTTTTGGTACATGTATATAGATAATTAACTACATAAAGCCCAATAGTCCATAACAGTAGTGAGTTACTAGTACAGCTAGCAATTGGAAGAAGTTGTAATTTGAAACTTTTAAAGCTAGCATATTATTACATCATTGATTTTTACAACTCATGGTTACACTTTTCCGTTAGATGATGAAGACCAAGTTAAAGTAATACCTGTATAAATAAAATATGATCTTTTCCTATCTAACAAGGTCAGTTAAACCTCCTCAGGATTTACCTTGGGAATGATACACAGCACCTCTTAGATCTTCTATCAGTGTCAGCCATCTGTATGAGTCATAGCCATTGATTGACCAAATTGCTCTCTGTGAAAGCTTGAGAGATTTTCTTTTTCCCTCCAGGTGACTCTCCTTCAACACACTATACATCGCTGATCACTTTCTTCTGTGCTCTTGTAATTTCCTTGATCAGAAATCAGGGACTCACCTGAGTTATAGGATGTGACAGCAGAGTTTCTTTTATGTACTGCATCCAAAATATTGGTTATCCTCTTAGACCACTCAATCTTTCTAATTTTTCATCTCCAAACCTCAGTTGTTAAACATCCAGAAGAGAAGCTCAATGACATTAGCCTGTAATGGAGGCAGTATGCTTAACATTGGACTGGTAACTAATAGCTGACATTGACCAGGCAGGATGCTTTACTGTCTATCAGAATATTAAACACCTTAGACATAAAATAGAAGTCTTATTTTTTAACAAACATGGATATTCTAATATTTAAATCCCTATAGAATGTTAATAGACAATAGTTACATATTTTAACACAGAAATTTAGACATCAGAACTATACATAGCATTATTGCATGACAATCCTAATAAAATTTTGGAACATTTAAATTTTCATTTTATCTGGTACTGCCAAAAATAAATAAATATTCATTTTTAACCCTTTTAACTAATTATCTTTATCTAATACATAAGAAGATCTTACCTAATTTATCATCCTTTAATGGGATATACATTCAAGTTTTTGTTAAAGGTAGAAGTCAAATCTGAAACTCATCACAATAACCACAAGGTAGTTACCTTTGTGTTATATTTTGGAACACCTGTACACCTGAAATCATGAATACATTTAATACGTCATGGGATTAACAACTTTGTTTCATAATTTTTGTTTTGTATCACAAGCATCATTTATGAGAAACTGATCAAATTACTAGGGGATGGCTGTCTCCCAAGGGCCTATGGGGATTACTATGGGCTCCTTATTAATGAATAGAGGTTGGCAACTCCTCTATTCACCAATGGCAGTCCTGTCCAATAATCTCTTCCCAGTCTTAGAAATTTTAGCTTAATATTCAATTATCTGTGAATAAATCAATTTTTTATCACTTAGACTGGGTAATAACACAGGAGAAGGCATGCTTCAAAACCTATATCCCAAATTTCAATATGAACAAATGATCAAAAGAGAGAAAAACTTGATCTCACATAAAGGTGTAACATCCATTTATAAGTGACATACAAACATGTAAGTACACAAAACACACAAATAAATGCCTTTATAAAATTTAGAGTGTAGTGAAGCATGACCAAACTGATCTGTAGTTACTTTATTATAAATTTTACAAATTTAAAATTATAAACTAGTCAGATTTTGTTGTTTGTCAGTTAGCAAAGATCTCTCAGCAGAAAAATTTGAAAGGAATAGAATCTTTTATCTATAATTATCATATATTTTTGCATTTTTAAATTTTATTTTGTCTAAATACTGGCAATTTTCAGCTCGGTTATCTAAATACACTATTACCTATTTAGATATTAGATTTCCATTTAGTCAGTTCCTTCAATAGGCCCAGGTTGAATCTAGCTTCTTTGCAGTTAAATTATTTTCCATATTTTGCTTTATGGTACAGCCTGAAAGCACATTTTGGAACTCAAATAGATTGCCAGCATTCTCTGGAAAAAAACAAACCTACCCTATGCCCAAGGTAAATAGTAGACTGTGGCCCTTTCAGTCTCCAGTGTGGAGATCTTTGCAAACAATTCTTCCCAGCCTTTTATCTTTTACTTGATGTAATTGTATTCCTGTTGCTATACTTTCATCTTTTGTAGAATTTAATAAGTCAATAGCATATACTTCCAAGAGAATTCTATTAAGAAGTGTGAATTTTTTTGGAAAAGATTCCTCTTTTTTTTTGCAATTGAAATTTCATTGTACAGTAAGCAAGTTCAACAATTCCTTGATCTTGAGGGTTATAAGAATAAGGGAAATATGAAACATTTTACAAAATTTTTGGAAAGTAGTACTTGTATATGCTCAGCCATTGCCAGTCTTAAGTGACCATGGACAGCCAAAGGCACTAAAGGCATCCTGTATTCTAGAAGAGGAAGTTTTTATATAATCTCCCCATCCAAAGATGACCCACCTGAGAAGATGGAGAAGCCCCTGCTGTGGAGACTGAAATGATTTTTTTTTAATTCAACAATGGTTGCTGTATTGCATGATGTTATCTTCAGATTAGGTTTTTAGGGTTCCAGACATAAATATCAAAATTTGTTTTAAAAAGAAACAAAATGAAACAATAAAAAGTTATTAGAAAATTTTTAACAAGAATAAAAGGAAAAAATTAAATCATTACTGCTCCTTTGAAAAGACCAGCAGAAATTGACAGTACAATTATCCTAATTGTCCTGCATATATACATAAATGTAACTTTTTCTTTCCTTCTTATTCTCATCGTAGGTATTTTTCCAAAAGAACTGAAATCATCATACCAAAGCAATATAAGTGCACCAGGTTTATAGTAGTACAATTTGTCATGGATAGATTCTGGAAACAACCCAAATACCCATCAATTTAAGAATGGATTAAAAAAGAGGATGTGGTATTCTTACACAGTAGAGAATTACTGAGCCATAAAAAAGATAAGCTCAAGGCTTTTATAGATAAGTGGATGTAATTAGAGACTGTACTCATAAAATAAATCAGAACTGCATGTGTAAAATTTGTAATGTTTTAGTTGGTGTTAGAACTCAAGAGTAAATAAAATGTGAAAGATACAATATAGGAGCTTCTGGCTACCCTGGGCCTGTGGGACCTGTCCGGTCCAAATTCAGACACACCATGAATGAGACTCTCTTCCATACCCTTGGGAACCACACCACCACTTCTCAGCAACCCCCCACCACCACCCACCCAGTGAGCGAGAACTTCTACCACATTCTCGGTACTCCCAGATCCAGCCCTAGCCTAGGCCCAGTGAATGTGTAGGAGAGCTTCCACTCTCCTCTACTCCCACCTGTCCCCTTCAGACTCAGCTCAGGCCTGGCTTACAGGCCTGGGGTGAAACTCTGTAGCTGCAGTCCCTGCAGAGAGAGTAGGGGACATAAGCACCCAGCTAGTCCAGGAGCAGAGCATCTTGCCAGAGGGGGACAACAGGTTCACTCCCAAGGGCTGCAGCAGGAAGGAGCTGAGCAGAGCAGCCAGACCCAAGGCAGGCACAACTGGATAAATTCAAACTTGTAGATCTGTGCCCAAAATTCAGTACATGCTAAGGTTATAACTGTGCCAAAGCTCTACAACAAATGTCAGAAGACAGTGCTACACAAAATGAAAACAAGAAGGAGCAAAATGCAATCTCAAAACCCAAGCCCACACATAACAAGTACAAAGGACACTAGCACAGAACATATTGATGATCATAAAACTGAAATCAATGAATCAACAGCTTCTGAAATAAAGAAACAACTTCAGAAACATATAGAGGAACTCAATTTGGAAATAAAAAAAGAAATCCCCAATACTAACTGGAGTAAAGAATCAAAATGCAGAAGCATATGAAGGAAAACCAATGCCCACCCAGAACAAGGGCAGAGGACACTAGGTCAGCTAAACTGTATGAATTAATAGAGTCAAAAGTAAATAAACAACAGCAAAAAGATATAGAGAAACTCAGAGTGGAATAAATTTCTGAAATAAAAAAAGAAATCTCGGAACTCATGGCATCTGAAATAAAGAATCAACTACAGAAACATATGAAGTAAACCCAATGTGAAAAAATCTCTGCAGTAAAAGAAATAATAACTGCTACTAAAAAAGACATTGTTAAAAAAAATAGAGACTAAGAAAAAAGATGGATTCCTTAAATGAGCAATATAGGAAAGAAATAGATCTCATGAAGCAGAGTCAATCACAATCTTACAAAACCATTTGAGTGAAAGTGAAGACAGAGTTTCAGATCTTGAAGACACTGGTGCAGCTAGTGAAAAGGTAAGAAAAGATCTCTTAAAAACAACTAGGATGG